>NC_056725.1:813163738-813463738 GCF_019279795.1 Protopterus annectens
TTGTTGTGTCAGTTATCCCAGTTCTCTTAGATAAAATATCCAAAAACAGCAGTATCCTCATTTTACTTCGCATCCAGTATGATTCACCTGGTAATGATTTACTGCTAACCCAACAGGAAAAAAAGAACTGTAAATAAACCGATTAAGTAAAAGCAATGTCTTTTGGCTTTTCCCAGTTAGGCATTGCCACAGCGGACCACCGATCCGCAGATTGATTGGCAGTGGTGTTTTTTATGGTGTTGAGTTGCCAGCCCGGTGCCCAACCTTCACAGAAGACACACACACATGCACCTACTGCATGTCTTTAAAACTCACTCGACCGCAGGGAGAACATGCAGACTCCGCATTAAGTATTAAATCAAATACTCAAAACTATAGATACTGTCAGCATGCCCCTCAAGTTAACAACACAGGAGTGATGCACACCATAATATCAGGCATCGTATAGAAGCAGCAATAGAATTTAAACTGCCACCAATTTGCAATTTCTTATTTGAAATGTTCCTGCATCCACAAGGAAAGTTTAATCCAAGAAAAAAAATACTTGGGGCTGCGATGTGTGTGTATTCTGTAAGTGGAAAAAAAAAAGGTTTCAAGTTAAGTATAGGCAATAACACACGGATTCACAGAGATGTTCTGTGCTCTGGAACACAACTTTTGTCACTGCAGCAATACACTGCAAAGTAAATGTACATATGAATATCTATGTGGCAATAAACTGCAAATCTGAGCAAGCTACTTGTGCTCTGAAAAGAAAATTAGAGAAAGGCTAAAACTCCACAAATCAACCACACTAGAACAGACAAAAGACTAGATGACAGCAGGGAGCACAAGACACTGCTTGCTGCAGCAATTAAAAAATAGTAGGTGGGGGATAGATACCTCGTTTTATACACATTGCTTCTTTCTCTATGATGTGAAGGGTAATAGGGAAAGAGGGAGGAGGAAAAAGTGGGGAAGGACAGGCAGATGGGTATGCACACAAGACAGCAGACTGGGGGGGCATGGGCTAGACAGAGACAAACAGAGAGACAGAACAAACTGTGGTAGGGAAGAGTGGACAATTTGCAAAGGGTGGGTTGTGGCACAAAAGGACAGGAGTACAGCTGGCTAAGAATATGTTGGGAGTTGGGGAGAATGCTAGTTGCTGTCCAGCCCAGAGAGACATCACTGCAACTCAACAGATGGCAGAAAGGGTCAAGGAGGCTGATGTCTGGCAAGCCTGTGTTACTGCATGGTCGTGAATACCCAAAGGTCCATTGTGCTGCAGCAATCTTTGGCACCTCCTGCCACACTGATACAGTTTGGATGGAGCAGGAACATGAGCCAAGTTATATGCCTAGCAAAGCCAGAAGCAACACTCCCATCACTGTCGAGGCACTCCCAGCCCTCTCAACTACGACAGCCAGTGCCACAGGTAGGGTGTAGGATTCTGTTGGGATCATCATAACCTACATCAGGAAGACAGAATGGGAAGGGTGACATAAGATGTTGTTCTATAGCATAAGTCAGTAGGTAATAAACAAAGTAACCCCCCACTGTGAGTAAAGTTCTCAGCTGCCTCCTGTGGCAGCTAACATGGCTGGCCTCTCATTGTGCCTCTGCTAACAGACAAATTGACAAAATGGTCTTCACACACACGTGTATTTGCAAGACGGAGACAGCAGTGCAAAACTACACTCAAATAAGCTGATTTAAGTTTCTTTACCAGGGTAAGACACTGATCACAAAAGACCATTTGTAGACACAGCCCGAGTGAAGAAATTCACAAAAAAAATAGAACTGATTCGCACATGCAGACTAAATCACAGAATATAAAGTTAAGCACACAGTTAAAACAAGCAGCAAATATTAACAGATGAGAGACAGAAATGTTGATTCATTTTAATGTAAATACAGGAGGCAAGCAGCAGGTTAGTAAAGTAAAGGTGATGTCCGAGGAAGAGGAGGAGGAGTTAGGCGGTGTCCACTAGAAAACCACTTGCATTCAGATTTTAGACAGATCCCTTTTCAGTTTTGCTCTGAAAGTGGGAATGAAGAGATTTCTTTTAGGTGAAGGAGCAAGACTGCAAGAGTTGGGTGCGAGAACAGAAGACTGGTCAATACAGTACAGTTTGAGGGGGTATGGAGTAAGGGAGTTAATTGGGAAAAGCTGTGGAGGTTGTAGGGTGTGGTTTTATTATGGAGTTTGGCAGCAAAAGGCAGAAAGGCACCTGGCTGAAGTAGTTTGAAAAAGAAAAAGAAATCCTAGGAGTAGCACAATTCTGAAGGAGACTGACAGTCAGTCATTGGACAGGGTGGTACAATTGTTGGGGGGGGGGGTGGAAATGCATCCGCAGATTTCATTTTCAAAGGATTGTTGAGTGGATGATTTTTTTTAAGAGGTTGTGGCTATAATCAGTGGCGCATACTGAATTTGAGCTAGGACTCCTCCTCTACCTACTGCAGCTCTTGCTGGTCTGCAGAAAAAGTGATATATTTTGCAGGACTACAATAAAAACAATCTTTGTCATGGTATTTTTAACGTGGTTACAAAAGTTAAGTGACTTGTTTAACCATAAACCTAATTATTTAAAAAGGATGTGATGAGGTAACATTGAAATTTGAGATTCATGCAAGTTTTTTTTTCCCCCATGTATGGACATGCATGTACAAGCCTGGAAATTTGTTCATAGCCCCATGTGTACGAAGACAACAAAAGCCTGGAAATGTGTCAAAAGCCTGACAAGTGAACAGCTACTTATTCCACCACAGTATGCAGGAGGTAGCCCACCCAGCAGTATGAACACTGGTTCTAGACAATGGTCACTGCTAAAGTAACACCCAGACTCCATGTTCATACTGCTTTATGGTCAGATCTAACAACAGTCTATGAAAAAATGAGAAAAAAAAAAATCCAAATAGATTTTGAAAAACAGTATCAATGCTAAATACTTGCTATGCCATTTGGAACACTCCTGCCTAACATTGGTTTCCCACTGTTGGAAATTTTCAGGGTAGTGGCAGCAAAAGACATCATACAGGTGCTGGCATTACTTAACTGTCCTCAGGATGTCAGTAGCTCAGTCAAAATCTTTGCCAGGTCGAACCAGCCATTCACCTTCCAAAATATACTCACAAAGGATTTCAGTTGGCTAACCTTGCTCTCCTTAGCATATCAGACAGGTGCTTTCCATGAGAAATTAACCCAGACCACCATCACCATGAATATCATGAAAAACAACATGAAGGCTTTTGAGTCATGCTGGAAATGTTATTTCTGAATTGTACGCAGCACAGCTGAGCTCAATTCTTGAAGCAACACACACACACACACACACACACACACACACACACACACACACACACACACACACACAGCATTCGCAAGCCACTGAGTATGGCATATCAATGGCGTGTGATTGAACCTAGCTGTATGTCACATGACCTGTGTTCTTCAGCAGAAGCAGCAATTCACAGACATATGGGGAAACCTATCATCATCTGAATACATACAACACAAACTGCTGTATATTGCCTGCTTACGTAAATGTGCCACTCGCCATATCATATCATGCACAGGAAAAAAAAAAGGGCAGAGGCATGACCACAAAACAGCAGTTTGAAGTAATTTTCTGGCTACAAAAAGTGAAATTTAAAGAGCAAGCAGCTCCATTTTGGTCCACACAGTGTTCAGCAGTGCTACGGTAAGATGCATTTTTCAGGTGTATATGTGTACATCTGAGATCTTTATTTGGAACAGTTTATGGATGAAACTGTACTAAGGTTATCTGCAGTTTGCACCTGCATACAATCTACATGTGAAATATGTAGTTGTACATTTACACTGTAGCTGTGGGAATGCAGCCCATTATCAGGGTCTGTCTATCCCTGCATCATCATGTTATGTCCTTAATAAATGTAATGTGTGTATATGCTGTGAGCCTTTCCCCATGTATAACCCTAATATCATAGCCCAGTAGCTCATCATCATCACCTGTGACTCCTTAGGTGGCCCACCCATGCTGTCTGTGATGTCTCTCTTACCCTAATATATCTCCGAGGGCTTCTGTAAAAAAGCCACCTCAGCTATATATGAGCCTGTGTGCCCCTACCATTAGTGTAGGACATCAGTGGATTGCCCCACTGTCCACAGCATATCACTGATGCCTGCTGTGTTCTTATTGCTATCCAAACCTACAGCAATATATACCAATAGCAACCCACTGTTTGTAACTGTTTCCACTGGGGTCATCACATCCTCAAGAGGGTACAGATGGCAGAGGTTGGATAATTTTAGCAGAGTTGAAAACACTACTCTGCTATAGGCACACTCAGGACTCATGGATGTTGTCTATTGGGCAGTGGATGTGATAACCTGTTGCTTTGAGATCATGCATGGGAGACACTGGTACAGGCGTCAATGCTGTTGGTTGGCAAAATTGCACAACACAGCAATTTTGAAAGTATGTCATTGACAGACAGGCCTACAAGGTGGAGTTCAGCATAGCGATACAGGCACCAGCCACTGAAGGGGGACCATCTCCTATTGTAACCCACCCCACCTAGTTTTCCTGCATGGAGGATATGAAGACAGTGACGTGACACCTGAACTAGTGTAGACAGGCTCCAGGAGTGGCACACCCTCATGTGTCTGAGGCAGACCATGCACCAGGACAGTAACTATATTGTATGCATACACAACAGCAGCACATGTACAAGGGTAGGCATGCTAGATATACCAATACATTTGTTTCCCACAGGTACATCAAGTGTGCAGGTACAATGAGGTACAGAATAGGCAGATATCGTTTAGATACTTAACCTTTACTGCCATCACTATTTGCGTGCCAACAAAGGGTCTCTCACACACAGCATGGGTATTCAGACTCGTGCTGTTCTGTCTTGTATTTTAGATTCACAGTTCAATTGGCACCCATACAGGCTAAGTCAGAACAAAATCCTGATTTCACCATCTATGCAAGGTCTAATAATGCCAAGACATAGGTCGAGTCACAGTCAGATCACACACACAAGTATGGCCTGTCTGTATCCTGGGTAATCCTCCAACCACTGTTCAGGGTGAAGACATGGCCTTCACCCATACATGAGCTACTGGCTGTATTGTTTAACACTTAACTCCCTTGGGGGGGTGGGAGGCTCCCCAGTGACAGAATGCAAAAGAAAATGTGCATGGCCTGTCATCTGAGCACAGATTGCTGTTACCACTGCTGACATGAAAAAGGTGTGGTGCATGACTTCCATGAGGTTTTATCACCCAGCACTGCCAATGCCTTTGTGAGACCATAGTATCAAGGGATGATGCCAAGCTAGGTCTCATGAGAACTATGGTGGCAGACATTGCTAACATATCCACTTCCATGCAGAAGACAGCAACTGAAACCATCACTGCCTTGTCCAGCACCATTGTTCGTGGTCTCAGGTGAGCAAGTTCACAGCACTGTAACACTGGGAGCCCACTACAAAGTACAGTCTGCTTCTGCAGATCTAGGCATATGTCACTCCACCGCCCTGCTTTGTAGGAAGAGACCGCATCCAGACTCCAGTGTAGAACACCTCATCAGCAGACTCCATACAGGTCTTGTTTGTGTAGTAACACAACATTCCTGTTAAGGAAGGTCTCTAGTTTTGGCAATGGCCTCACATCACTGTCATATAGTGGCACCCCCCCCCTTCAATCATGATCCATATCAACGCAGGAAGTTATGAATGACAAAGAGTACCCCCCTAGCCACAAAATACCAAACTTCCACCTTCTCTGACATGGCCACCCACCAAGGCTATGATATCAGACATATGTCATTGTATCCTTTGGTATTTGTGCAAATGACACTGTGACCCACTCAACCCTTTCTTTTGCATGGTGAACATGGAGACATCTAACACATCATGTGACTTGCCCATGTCCTGTCCAGCATAACCTTTAACTAGCACTAAATGCATCACATCCAGTGTGACACTACACTGTTGCTGCAAGAAAATCAAAGCTGTATAGAGATGATCAGTTGTCACCACTTCTCTGTGCAACCAAGTACTGTTGGTTGTTGCTGTCTGGAGCAGGGTGCAAGAGCTGCTTCTATCTGTCGCTTGACCTCAGAGCAGTCACTAGATTAGGCTAATGTACTGATATGACAGCAGCTGGCCTGCATTTGTACATACACTGTTCATGTTTAGCTTACAGCACAGTGTCTGCATCTATGACATGAATGGCATTGTGGAATTTCACTATGCAGGAAGGGATAATACAGCAGACTGGCAGGTGGATGAGGTCACAGAAGTCCTGTATGGTGGTGGCACTCTCCCCTGGATTTAGGGGGAGCAAAATATACTCATCTACATGTGGAAGGACCATAAACAACCCTGCTGGACAGTACAGGGCAGTGATGGTGGCATTTCTGTTCCCTGCATGGAAGCAGATACAGCAGCAATGTTTGCCTCCATTGCCCTTGTAACAAAGGGAGATACTGCCAAGCACAGATATCTGTAATTTTGTAAATAATTATATGTCATTTGTGAATATCAACATGATTTATATAGGATGCTAATGTTACAAATGTATTAGAACTGTACGTCATGTGTATATCAAACTGCTGGTACAGAACTGTATACTGAAAAGGTTTTTGCAAAGTGCTATTTTTTATATAACCACAGTGTGCCCTACTAGAATAGAACAGAAATGTACGTGCACTACCGCAACTGTTTAAATGTATATATTTTATTTTACCAGGGGAAACTGGAATATAGGAGATTAACATCAGAAAAAATAGCTGAAACTAAATTACTTTATAGGCTAGACCGGAGACATAATGTTAATACTAGCTAGCTTTCTGTACTGTCTTCAGAGTGAACTAATTACTACATCTGAAAGTATACAGGAATGCAATTGTTTTAAGATTTCCAGCATCTGCCAAAAATCTGAGGTCTATGTATTTTCACAGGTAGATGCTATATAATGCCAAGCTTCCAGCAGTGGGGGTTTCACCTGGGATAGAATCAGATGACATGAAAGGATGTCATTCTGCAAACTATTCTAGCAGTAATATTTGAAATACTAATTTGAAGAGTCTCTTAGAGACAGTATATTCTGTATTCTGTCTTAGATCTGACAAGAACCATTCACCACACATCTGCCTTGCTCTGATGAGGTTTCTAGAACAGTACAATTCTCTTGGATATAGTCAGGCATAAAGCAAAGCTTAGTTTAGACATTTTTATTTATTTATTTGAGAACTGTCCTGCAATGTTGTTTTAAATATTTCCTGCGATTTTGAACTCTGTCATTGTGAATATATACAGAATATTTTTTTGTTCTTTTATTATTTATTAATAAATACATCTAAGCCTTTCATTTTGGCTGATCAGTTTAGAGATATTTAAGTTTTGAGAGTACTTGAATATTTATTCAGTGACATTAAGATTGAACATCCTTTATTAAGGGCCATAAAGTAGCTGATAAGGAGTTGGCTGGTGGTAGTTTTAACTACCTTATAGCCAAAGGAGGCATAGTTAGTAAACCTTTGCCAGCTTTTCCTAGGGGTGTGTGTGTGTGTGTGTGTGTGTGTGTGCGCGTGTAAATAAAACCTCAGTGTGTGTGAGTCAGCTACTTGGGCAGGGACATGAAGCACTGGTGGGACAGAGAGGGTGCTGGAGGTCTTGGATTGGACACTCAGCTGAGATCTCAACTCTATAGCTGTGCCAGTGGGGAGTCTTACTGGCGATCTGGAGAAAGAGGGAGAAACCAGCCCCGGACTGACTATAGCCACTGTGTGCTCTTAAGAGAAATTGCACTTGTTGCAGAGACCTGCATCTGGAAATATTGTGTGTATACTTATACTCCCAGTGTACATCCCCCATCAGGGCCAGTTGTGAGGATTGAGGCTCATTGATTACTAGTCCAGTGGTGGGGTGTCACAGCCCTCACAAGACCTAGTCTGGTATTGCCCTTTGATTCCTTGGCCTCACCAATGCAACTGCAGTGTTGGGTGACATCATTATGGAAGTCATGAACCACGCCAGTGACCTTCATGTTACCAATTGGCAACACTGAAAATTCTGCAACCCAGTACCTGTGATATGCTCTTTGTGACACAAAAAGTACAGTTGTGCACCTACCATAAATGTAGATGTTCGAGAGTATTCATTGTTGCAGTCATTACTCTTGGGTTATCCTGCTGGCAGGCTACCCTCAGTCGGCCAAAATTCCAAAGTCTAGGTCCGGCGTCGGTTGTGGTCGCCTCTTCCCGGACGTCAGTGCACCAGGGGTATAAAAGATGCAGCCGACGCCATTTTCTTCAGTTTTTCTTGCCCCAGATGTCAGGTGCCCCCAAATTTGGTAGGCTGAAAATTAAGCCAATAAGTATGCATGCACAAAAATAAACATTTCCTTCATCTACAAGCAAACATACCACATATGTTGTATTAGGATAGAGAAGTACAGATAAGTCCCAGCAAAGAAAAAGGGGGATGGTGGGTGGGTAACCTGGACTGCAACAGTGAATACACTCTAACATCTACATTTATGGTAGGTACACAACTGTACTATGTTCGTGTTTCACTGTTGTAGTCATTACTCTTGGGTTGTATCCCAAAGCTGAGGATGGGTGACTGGGCTAAATAGGATTAGGAGAGGCTATGAGGCCCTGCAGAACAGCAGTGGCAAAGCCTGCTCTGGACTTAGAGTAAAGAGGTAAGTGGTAGTGCTTTGTGAAGGTGTGCACTGAACTCCAAATTGCAGCCTCTAAGATATCTTTGGTTGGTACTCCTCTGAGGAAGGCTGCTGAAGTAGCTGCTGCTCTGATGGAATGAGGCCTAATGCTCTTAGGCACTGATTTGCCATGTTGAGAATAGCAGAAACGGATGCAATGGCCTATCCATTTAGAAACAGTCTGTTTTGAGATAGCCTTTCCTTGTGATCCTGCAGCATATGACACAAAGTTGCTCCGGCTTTCTGAAAGCTTTAGTTCTGTCCAAGTAGAAGTGTAACTGCCTGTGTATGTCCAAAGAATGCAGCATTTTCTCACCCTTGTTCTGTGAATTCGGATAAAAGGTAGGCAAGTGAATGGTTTGGTTGAGGGCCACACTGGACACCACCTTAGGCATAAATGTAGGGTTTGTCCTCAGAGAAACCCTGTCTGGATGAAAAATTATGAAAGGTTCCACAGCCATGAGTGCTTGTAACTCTGAGACTCGCCTTGCAGAGGTTATTGCTAGGAGCAGAGCTGTTTTCCAGGATAAGAATTTTATGTCTGCTGTTGATGCTGGCTCGAAAGGAGGCAGTGTGAGTTTTTCAAAAACATAATTGAGGTCCCAGGCCGGAATTGGTGCTCTCCTTGGAGGCGTAATGTTTTTGGCCCCTCTGAGGTACTGCCTTAATAAAGGATGAGAAAAGGTAGGTGGTTCTGTATTGTAATGGGCTGAAATGGCATGAATCTTAATTGATGAGAAAGAAAGACCTTTGTTCAGCAGCTCAGTTAGGTATTGTAAAATCTGAGGGATATTTGGTACACGTGTCAATGCCTTGTTCCTGGTTCCAAGCACAGAATCTCTTCCATTTTTCTGCATAAGATTTTCTGGTACTGGGCCTCCTGGCCTCCAAGATAACATCCATAACAGCCATTGAAAGAGGAGGGTTCTGAATGGCTACATTATCCGCCATGCTGCCAGATTTAAGGTCCTGAGTTGGCTGTGCAAGATCTGATTGTTTTGTTGGGTCAGCAAGTGAGAAGTTTGAGGCAATATCCAGGCTGGACCTTGAGACAAGTTCTTAAGGATTGGGTACCAGTGCTGGCGTGGCCAGTCTGGTGCAATCAGTATAATTGTTTGACCTTTAGGAGTACCCTGGGAAGGAGAGGCAGTGGGGGAAAAGCATATACTGTTAGATTTTTCCAGCTGAAGGACAGGGCGTCCACTTTCCATTCTTGCTTGTGATAAATCCTTGTGCAAAATCTCTGCACTTGGCAGTTGTGAGGGGAGGCAAATAAATCTATGTCTGGGCATCCCAATTTCCTTGTTATCATGTTGAAGACTTGCGGATCCAGTTTCCATTCGTGGGGATCTATGAGGTTTCTGCTTAGTTTGTCTGCCAGAGTATTTGTTTTTCCTAGCAGGAATTGTGCTTGCAGGTGAACTTGAAAAGCCAATGCTGTGTCCCATAAGGTCATTGCTGGTCTGCAGAGGGGGTAGGAATATGTTCCTCCCTGCTTGTTTATGTACCACATGACCGTAGTGTTGTCTGTCTTTATCAGTAACTGTCCTGGATGAAGCAGATCCTTAAAAACTGTCAGGGCATTTTGAACAGCGAGCATCTCTTTTTGATTGATGTGAAGATGCATCTGGTTTGCAGGCCATGTGCCCTGAATACATTTTCCTGCCATATGGACCCCCCCAGGCATAATCTGATGCATCTGTTGTCAGTGTCTGTCTGGCTGTGGGTAAACTGAATGGCAGACCCTTGTTGTGGTGACAGGCTTCTGCCCACCATCGAAACTCCTGTTGCAGACAGGGAATGAGTGCAATTACTGTCTCCAGGCTGTGGCAATGCTGAGTCCAAACACTTTTTAGATACCATTGTAGTTTCCTCATATGCAGTCTGGCATATGGAATTAGTAGAATGCAAGATGCCATGAAACCCAAGACCTGCAGGATTTTCCTTGCAGATAAGTGGGTTTTTGTTGCCAATTTCTTGAAGTAAGTAGTCAGTTGCTTTTGTCTGGCGTGAGATAAGCCATCTGGGCAGTTGTATTTAAGCTTGCACCCAGGAATATTATCTCGAGAGGGCACTAGTTTTGATTTCTTTTCGTTTACTGTGTACCCTAGGCCAATTAGTAATCTTTTTACAAACGCCAAATGATTTAGAAAAATGTCTTTGTTCTCTGCTTGAATTAAGCAGTCGTCCAAGTAGGGATATATTTGAATTCCTTTTTGTCTGCAAAACGCAATTACTGGTGCCAGGCATTTTGTGAAGACCCTGGGCGCAGTAGATAAGCCAAAGGGCAGTGCAGAGAATTGGCAATGCATTGAGCCAGCTATGAACCTGAGGTATCTTCTGCAAGATTGTCTGATCGGGACATGCAGGTATGCCTCTTTTAGGTCCAAAGTTACGAGCCAAGCCTTTTTGCCCAGCATAGGCAGTAGCTGCTGTAGAGTCAACATCTTGAATTTTGGAACTTCCAGAAACGTATTTAGTATAGACAGGTCCAGTATTGGTCTCCAGGTTTTGTCCTTTCTGGGTACTAGGAAAAGTCGGGAGTAAAATCCTTGCCCCTGCTCTTGTTGTGGTACTTGCTGAATGGCCCTCATGTCCATGAGGGCTGTAATTTGTTTTTGTGCCTCTGCCCATTGATTGTGTGGCAGGTCTGGCATACCTTTTGACTTTGGTAGTGTGAAAATGGAACCTGTAGCCATGGGACACTATGTTCAGGACCCATTTGCCAATTTGATGAAAAAAGTGCTAGCTTTCCCCCTAAGGGGGCTGCCAAAAGAAAAGAGCTTGGATCTGGTAGAGGGAAGTCATTGGGACTGTTTCCTGTAAGGCTGTGATTTGTCTTCTCCGCTTTTGGAGGTAGAAGCACCCCATTGTTTAGGCCTGTATGAGCCTTGGGGCTGAGATCTGCCTCTGGGACGCCTGTATCTGCCTCTTTGTGGTATATTTGACACTGGAAAGGACCATTTTTTAGAAGGCCAGTTCCTGCTAAACCTGGGTGGCTGTACCTGTAAGAAATCCTTGACTGTTTGCATGGATTTTGCTTTATTCTCCATTTTTTTTCAACACCTCTTCTGCTTTAGTACCAAACAAAGTATCATGCTGTAATGGTGCATCTAATAATTTTGCTTTAACATGATCAGGCAGATTCTGTTCCTTTAACCAAGCATGCCTTCTAACAACAGAACCTGTAACAGCGGCCCTGCAAGAGGCCTCCAGTGAATCATAACCACATTGCAAAGTATGCTTTCCCACTTGTTCAGCTGCATGCAATAAATCCTGCAATTCCTTGTTCTCTGAACTTTCAGTATTTGTCAACAATTTCTGTTTAAGCAGTGACATTAAATATTGCTGATATTTAAGCATATGAAACTGACAATTTAAAGCCCTTACAGCCAGGGTAGCAGAAGTGTAGACTCCCCCCCCCCCCATCTGTCTAGAGCCCTAGAATCCCTATCAGAGGGGACAGGGTTTTTTTGCAGTGGAAGCTTTAACCCCTTTGGGACCCTGAGATATAGTTTCTGGGTCAGCAGTGGGGTTTTTATATAGGAATTTATGAGAATCCGGGACCCTGTAGTATCTGTCTGGCTTAGCAGGTGCAGGGGGTAAAGAGTCAGGGGACAGGCCGGACTCTGAAAATACATCTACAATGTCTAGAACAGGTGGAATAGCAAGAGGTCTGTGCTGAGGAAGTAGCAGAACAGCTCTGAGCCTTTTCTTAGATTCAGAATAATCTTGGCTCTCCCAGTGGAAATGCTCCCTCGTGGTATGCAGGGTTTCCCCAAAAGAATAACCCTCAGGAGAAGAGGATGAAGGAATGGATTTCTTCAGCATCACACTCCTCATAGGGAAACATGGAGTAATCCTGTTCAGAAGAAGAGTCACAGGAAATAGAAACCTGATCAGAAGAATCATACTCTGTCTCTTGCCTAGGCCTCTTATCAGGAAGGGGATGGGAGCCCCTGATCAAAGTAATTAGATCTTCGGCCATTTTGAGCATCTGTTTTTCAGACATGGAAGTCTGAGTAGGAGAATGCTGTACTTGTTTCTTTGTCTTTAGAGCTGCTTTAGTCTTTGTCTTAGAAGCTGAAGATAGCTTAATATATAGTTGTGTAGGTCTGAAGACACCCTCAGAAGCCGATGCCTGCTCAGCGGCTCTGGACCCATCTGAGGGAATGATTTCAGAGTGTCCAATACCTTGAGTATCCAGAGGCCCAGTCAGTTCCACGTGGGAGTCGGACGCGGCCTGTGGCTCTGAGGTAGCGGGTGCCAGGGGCTGCGAACGCGCCTCACTGAGAACCGGCGACTGGCCTAGCAGAGGCCTCGTCATCGGTTTTGGACCTCAGATGCCTATCCTTTTCCTTGTCCTTGCGTTTTTTGTAAACTCCGGTTGTCAGCTGGTCCGACGGCATTATATAATTAAATCTTCGGCCAAAGTAATGAAATGCAAAATCGAACCGACGCTTAATTGTGCATTGGTTAAATCTAGCACAAAAACGACAGCTAGCAACGTTGTGATCAGGGCCTAGGCAAGGAATACAGTAAGAGTGAAACTCCTTATGAGGTATTTACTTCCCACAAGAAATACAATTGTTAACTTTTTCTGACATCGGTCTGGAGCAAGAAAAAAGTTTCCCCAACGGGGTACTTAGCTTTAATGAAGACTTCGGTTCTGAAATTCGGATTTGAAAATCTCAGGAGTCGGCCGACCGGTACTTGCACACTGATTTTGCTTCGGGCACCGCGCAGCAAGAAAGACTGAAGAAAATGGCGTCAGTTGCATCTTTTATACCCCTGGCGCACTGACGTCAGGGAAGAGGCGACAGCAACCGATGCCGGACCTAGACTTTGGAATTCTGGCCGACTGAGGGTTGCCTCCCAGCAGGATAACCCAAGAGTAATGACTGCAACAGTGAAACACAATGTAGTCCACACATTCATTCTGATCCTGTTCCTGGGCAACTCCTATCAGCCAATGTTCTTCCAACATCTCCGCCCTACATCAAGCTGCTAGTCATTTGGCTGGTTAAAGGTGATAGGCTTCTGGTACTGTTTTCATCTGTGCCACCCACCCCCATGTCCTACTACTGGCAGAGAGTTAATAATGCTTACAGTGCTGTAGCAGAATCACTGCTGTGGATCCTAGAATTTTTGTTTACAACTCAGCAAATTTCTGCATGTTGTTTTGCTCTTAGTGACATGCAACATGCTGTGTATTACTGCTCCCTATGTCTATGAATCATGACCTGCTTTCAGATGCACTCATGCATCTCAAAATGCCCTTATTAGACTATTCACCTTCATTTGCATGTCATTATACAAAATTTGCACATGCCTATTCACGCATAGTTTTCCTTGCTGCTCAGTAGCAATAGTTGGTACTATGAAATCGCAATACATATGCAAGAAAGACACATATGCCTTACCACAAAACATTTCGCTGCATATGATGCAAGTATGAACAGTGGCCCTCCCAACCTTGAAAGATCTGGCACCCAATAACCAGAAAAAGGGAGGAGGACCTTAACAGAAATATTAGCCGAACTGTAAAATGATAATCTCTTCCTATGTTTTCACTAAACATGCCTGTAATTATGCATTTAATGTTAAATTAACAAATGCACCTGTAGTCTAGGTCATTGCAAAAGTGAGCTCCGTGGACCACTGCTCTTTTTCAGTTAAAATGAAAAATGTTTTAGCTTAATTGCAAATGATCTAGATAATATTTAAATGTCTATGTCAGGAAACTCTATCCTTTTTGAGGAGTCTAATATAAAATGAGGTGCTGATAAAAAAAAGTGTATGTGAACATGTACAACTTCAACACAAACATGGTTTGTTATATTGTTGGCTGATTAAGTACAGTGAAATGTAAAAACATCAGAAAAAAATGCACATTTCGCATGCCTTACAATATCTTCAAGTATGCAGAACTGCTACCATTTCAAGCTCTGACAAAATACCTGCTAAACAGGTTGTGAAACAAGAAAAACACCCCAGAACTTACTAAAAGTCATCAAAATGCATGCCACTGTACTAGTAACTTCCATTTGACTGATCACGCCTATCAGAAACTAAAATATAAGGTTGATTAACAGGCATACCACACCGACCGTACTTTTAGAAGGGAATATTAATAGCTTATCATAAGCAAGAATACCTAAAAAAAAAAAAAAAAAAAAAAAAAAATCACAGTATGTAAAAAACTCTATGACCCCTTGGCTGGGGAAGAAACAAAAATTAAATATTTACTATAATGACAGATCTGGACTGGCAGTCACATTTTCTTGCCTTCAGGAATAAGACTGGCAGGATTTAGAAATATAGAATACAAACATTTCCAGGCCATGTTATCCATAATGCTATGCGACTAAAAACCCTTCTCCAGACCTCTGTAAGCCTCACAAAGGCAGAGCAAGAAATATAAAGAAAACACCACAAGCCAACAGCACAAGTTGTGTGTGTGTGTGTGTGTGTGTGTGTGTGTGTGTGTGTGTGTGTGTGTGTGTGGGGGGGGGTAGGTGACAACCCAGATCTTAAGTAACATAACTTTCATTCCAGAGACTGGGAGTTCCTTCTGGATAGAGTTCCAAGTTTAGATACACTCTAGGGGGTGGAACTTAAAGGGACTGTGTCCCTAAAACTCGAGATCTGAAAGAATCTCGGTCGGAAATCAGACATTCATAAAGCTCACCAGAACAACTTGCAGCACTATCTAAATAATGAAAAGTAAAAATAATCTCATTCAGCGCTGTTGGCATCTTCTATGGAAATAAACATTCCCTTTAGGATGTAACTGTAAAGATCAAATATGGATGATGGAAATGCTGAACAGCCAATTTTAAAAGATATCAGGAAAACAGTGGAAACGGTTAACAAAGAGGAGTTCTGGGGATAAACTTTAGGCTAAGAGGGGTAAGTACTGGAGCAGGAATGGGGGGAAGAGATGCTAGCAGATAGGTCTAAATGACACCCTGACAGAATAGAGAGAATGAGACATCTATAGTCTGAGATGACTCCCATCATTAAACTCTTTAACTAAAACTACCCACACAAAAAAAGACTGCCATGTACTGACTATCATATAAGCAAGCCAAGATGCAAGGACAGTGAACTGTAAACATACATACAACTATTCTCTTTGATACAGAGTCAAGTGAAGAAGTAAAGTTAAAATAATCTAAAGATACAGTTATTATGTCAAGGTAAACAAATCATGTAAGAGATTTGTCACTACAAGAAACATAGAAAGTTGTTGTGTTTCGGCTTTTCCCGGTTAGGGGTCGCTACAGCGGAACTCCGGTCCGCTAATGATTGGCAGTAGATTTTTATGTGCGAGTTGCCGGCCCTGACGCACAACCTTCAACGAAGATACGCCCATTCACGCATGTCTCCACACAGAAGACACTCTAGCTGAGAATCGAACAGGACAACGTCTTACTGTGAGGCAACAACGCTACCGCAGCACCACCACCGCAGTACAAGAAACATAGAAAGTAAGCACTATTAATAGATAAAAAAAGAAGAAATAATGATTACACATGAAGGCAAATCATGTCACCAAAGAAGAATCTAGAAAATAGCAAGGGGAGACCCAAACGGTCAGGAAAAAGGACTGGGGCAAAAAGTCATTGAAATGAAATGTCAGCTTTCAAAGAGAAGGCTGAAAAGGATACAAAGCAAACTAACCTGTACTTCAGTGGAGGAAAAGGTACAAAAAGTGACTGCACACGAGTTGTGGATTAAAAAAAAAAAAAAAAAAAAATCAGAATTTCAGAATGATTAGCAACCACTAAAACCAGTGGCCAAAGTGAAGTTGTTGTTGTGTCTTTCGACTTATCCCGGTTAGGGGTCGCCACAGTGGAACTCCGGTCCGCTAATGTTTGGTAGTGGATTTTTACGTGCCGAGTTACTAGCCCTGACGCACAACCTTCAATGAAGGAACGCCTATTCACGCATGCCTCCACACAGAAGACGCTCTAGCTGAGAATCTAACGGGACAGTGTCTTGCTGTGAGGAGATAACGCTACCGCAGCACCACTACCGCGGGACAGTGGCCAAAGTGAAGTAATGATCCTAAAATAGGTTACCTGCCCATCTTTTGCAATAGCCTAAAGAGTGGGAAAAGAAGGCAGAGGGCACAATCTTAAAATCCTAAACTAATACCTGGATTTTGGTTATCAAAGGTTAAGGCCTAGAAAATACAAGCCAAAACAAAATTAAGTACATATACATGCATTAAATATACACGTGCTTACATTTATACACACATATTGATATACTTAAAGGACCACTACGGGCAAACAATGAAAAAACATATATATTTTTTTATCTTGCCATGATTTACTGCACTTCCTAAAGCTGCCTGCAGCAAAATAAGTGCTCTTTCCTAATTTTATTTTTTTTTTACTCGTCTGCCCTCATGGGGGCAGACATTGTGATTCCTTTTGAAAGCTAAATCTGTCTCGATGTACAGACTGTGAGAACAAATAGCCCTACCATTTGTTGTCAGACTAGACTTCCATTCACTTAGAATGGACCACCTGAAAAAAAATGCCAAGTTTGAGAGTCTGCAGCTCGCGTGTCATTGACTGGTATGTGCTGAGTTTTACAAATGTTGTTCCTACTGATGTACTACACATTCTCTGAAAGAAATTTGCAAAAGTGTTAACAAATTACTGAGATAAAAAAGACTTTTCACAAGGAGCAGTTTTGCAAGTTTCAGTTCCTGGCCAAGTTACTCCTCCCATCTCCCCTCCTTCAGTGGGCTACAGTCTCACATTTACAGCTTTACTAGATTCAGCTATTTAGTCAACTTTGCATGACAATAGACCTCAAAAAAATCCCAGCCTGGTGTGCCACTAAAACAGTTCCCTTATATGTCTCTTCACTTCTGAATAGCATTTCCCCAGGAATAAAAAAAAAGCACACACATCAGTCCAGAGTTTGGGCCAATCTATCCATTTCTTAATGTGCACAGTAAAACATTCAGTTTATAATGCGTTCTGGCTGCTGACATGGTTATCTTTACATAGTTATTCTCTTATAGCATAACCTCAACTTATGGTATTCAATGCCAAGCTTTACAACAGTTCTCAGTTTCTTAACAATGACCTCCCAAGCCTCTGATGTGACCCAGTACTTTGTCAATATACTGTAAATACATGGATTAATACAAATATTTGTGCACATATGACACATACAATAATACACACACACCATCATTAAAACAAGATAAATGCAATATAAATCATGTCAATATAGTTATGCTTTCTAGTTTTGACCCTGTTTGTCTATGGAAACTTCTTTTTGAATTTATGTTCATGCAGTTGTATATTTGTTGTATATTATCTTGTTTAATTGTTTCTCAATATTCTAACCACTGTGTATGCTGCATCAATTGTAAAACTCTGATTTTACTCCTTTTATATTTTCTATGCTCTTTGTACAAAATAGCTATGTTCGTATAATTTATTTTTATTATTTTTTATAATTGTTTACTATGTACCTGGAGCTTTTCTCCCCCAGCCTCCGCTGAAAAAGGTCATCTTGTGTCCAGTCGGACTAACCTGGTAAACAAATGGAAAATAAATAAAAAATAAAATATACTAAGAAAAACAATCAATATACCAAGAAAAATCCAAAACTTAAGAAAAAAACACACAGAAGGAAGGAAAATGTTTCCTTGATGCTGTCATGAAAATCCCACTCACTTATTCAGATATTATGGGCAAACATATATATAATATATTAGGCAAAACAACGTACCCAACCCACTAGTCATAGGTGAATCTATAGTCAGGCACACTGATGTCCCCCTCACCAGGCTAAACAAGGAGAAGGTTACTGTCAGCTGCCTGTCGGGTGCCAGGATCTGCCACATAACCCATGCACTCAGGTCACTCCACAACAAGTACAAATATGACTATGTCATTGTCCATGTTGGTGTGAATGACCTG
The DNA here is from genome assembly GCF_019279795.1 of Protopterus annectens. Lineage (NCBI taxonomy): Eukaryota > Metazoa > Chordata > Ceratodontiformes > Protopteridae > Protopterus > Protopterus annectens. The sequence continues at coordinate 813,182,399 of NC_056725.1, forward strand.
AGACATGCCTCCCTGGACTACATGAAAAGAGACATGGAAGAGCTCTCCGATCTTGTAGCCCATGGAGGTATGACCCTAGCCCTGAGTAGCATTCTGCCATCGCCCAGAATGATACCGCAGTACAAGGACAAAATGATTGACTTCAACAATTGGCTAAGCTTCTGGTGTCATTCTAAGCAGACTCAGTATCTGTCTGCCTGGGACGACATGATCGACAGACCATGATGCTTTGCCAGAGATGGCCTGCACCTGTCGCCATTGGGATTCCGGATACTGGCTAAGGCTCTTGCCGCTCCTATAGTGCCTTTTTTAGACAAGTTTCAAATGTAACAGGAACAGGCAAGCAAAAACTGAGGGTAATGCTACTCAATGCTAGAAGTCTAAATCTCAAAATGCACTCACTCAAGGCACTCCTTAAAATGGAGAACATCGATACCTGTGCAGTGACTGCGACCTGGTTCAAGGCTCCAAAGAGAACCCCTGCACTACTAGGCTATAACTCATACCACACTTTTCGGCCACGTAACCTGGACCGGAACATCAAAGGCGGAGGTGTGCCCATATTCATTAAGGATATCCACACCTCCAAGCTGGTTGCTCAGCATAATGCATCCGAGGTTATCCAAGTGCAACTAACTCTGGGCAAAACTGCAATTCAAATTGTAGCTTGCTACAGATCCCCCATTATGCCCCAGCATTCCCACTCCTCTTTTCTTGATATACTGGAAAATATTAGAGTTCAAACACCCTGATAATGGGCAATTTCAACTACCCTACCATTAACTGGGAAAACTACTCATGTACCAACTCCTTCGCTCAATGCTTTCTGGAATTCATAAACTCCAGTGCCCTGGATCAACTTATCCACACCCCCACCAAGGGAAACAATATCCTAGACCTAGTCATTAGCAACATAAATGACCGGTGTTCCACACCCGAAGTCAACTCCTTGTTGGTCAGATCCAACCATAAGCTAATCACCCTAGATATCCACATCCCGCCCCCACCCCCACCCCCATTAAGGAAACCACAGTAAAAAATTTCTCCATAGCCAACTTAATGCTTCTTAAGACAGAAGTGGTGAACTTCATGACACCCATGCAGATGGACAATACAGTTAGAACTGCTGAATCCTACACAAATGCACTCTATAAGCACTTACATGAGTGCATGGATTGTGTTATCCCAAACAGAACCAAGAAGCTATCCTCCAAAATAAGGAAGCCAATCTGGTGGTCCCCCTGCCATAAACAAACTGTACAACAGAAGGAAGAAACTGTTGCAAAAGAGAGTAAAATCCCATGATTGGTGGAGCTCCCTGATCAGCCTCAGTAAGATGCTGAGATCCCTTATAAGAGCCTCTAAAGCTAGCTATGAAAATAAAATCGCCACTGATTCTAAGGACAACCACAAAGCATTCTATAGCTATGTCAACAATATCAATGGCAACACCCAGATCTGCTCTGAGTTACAGCACAACGGCATGAAAATTACAGAACCAACTGATATTGCCAACATTCTGGTAGATAGGTTCAGTGCTATCTTTACCACCCTCTCACACCCTAAAGGGCCCATATCTATACAGGAAGAATGCAGAGTCCCTGTAATCACAACTACACAGGTAAAAGCTGCACTCTCTAAAGCCAAAAACACAGCTTCCATGGGACTGGACAACATCGCAGGCTGCATTTTACATGAACTTCAGAATGAACTGGCTCCCCACCTAAGCATCATGTTCAATCATAGCCTCACATCAGGCTTTGTGCCCACTGAATGGTGCATAGCAACAGTTATCCCACTCCACAAAGGGGGAGCCACCACTGATCCCGGGAACTATCGTCCTATTAGCCTGATGAGCTTGGTCTGCAAGGCCATGGAACGTATCATCATGGAACTCATAAACAAAGACATTGGTAACCTCCAAACTCTGGACCCCAACCAGTTCGGGTTTGTGAAAGGCAGATCATGCATCCTGAGCCTAATCGACTTCTCTGAGGCAGTCGATGAGGCTACGGTGGTTCACACAGCCTATCTTGACCTCGCCAAGGCTTTTTACACCATCCCCCATTCTGGAATTATAGCTAAACTCACTAAACTAGGCATAAATCCCTATGTCACAAGATGAGTTACCAACTGACTCACTGACAGAACCCACACTGTAAAGGTTGCAGACTCCAAATCTGACATCAAACCAGTGACAAGTGGAGTACCACAGAGTTCAATCCTGGGACCTCTCCCGTTTGGTATCTACTTCTCTGAAGTACAAGCTAACACAGAAGGCCTCTGGCTAACTAAGTTCGCAGATGACTGCAAACTAGGAGCCCTAATGATGTGGACATCCTACAGAAGGGCCTCACTGAGACAGATGCCTGGTGTTAGAGCCATGGCCTCAAGCTCGATGCCAAAAAGTGCATTGTCATCCCCTTTGGTAAAAACTCTGTACCCGTGAGCTACCGGTTCCACTTCATATCATCGAAATTTCATTTCATCGAAATTCAAATCATCGAGACCAAATCGTCGAAAACTCAATTCGTTGAAAACTCATATCATCGAATCTCAAATCATTGAAAACTATAAAGCAACTAGAAATAACATTCCACAAAGTTTTTACTACGTTTATGCAGGGGGGCAAGCCCCCCTGCACCCCCCATAATTAAATATACCAACTCCAAGGTCGCACTACAGTGGGTGAAAACCCCACTGTAGTGTAACCTTGGAGTTGGTATATTTAATTACGGGGGTGTGGGGGGTGCAGGGGGGCTTGCCCCCCTGCATAAACGTAGTAAACAGTGTCTGGGATGTTATTTCTATTTGCTTTATAGTTTTCAATGATTTGAGATTCGATGATACGAGTTTGACGATTTTGTCTCGATTTGAATTTCGATGAAATGAAATTTCGATGATATGAAGTGGAACCGAGCTACCACATAGGTGGTAGTCTACTTAACACCGAATGTGTGATGAGACCTTGGGACCCAGGTGGACAGTAGTCTCTCCTTTGATAATCACATCGCTACAGTAGTCAGGAAGTCCTTCTACATGGCACACCTCATCACAAAAGGGTTCTCATCCAGGAAAAAAAGAGGTCATTTTTCCCCTTTACTTGACACTCAGACCCATTATAGAGTACAACGCCCCTTTTGGAATGTACCTCACAAGACATTTGCAGCAGCTGGAAAGGCCGCAGAAGTACCTCACAAAGAGGATTACTGGCCTCAAACAGATGCTCTACACTGACCATCTAAAAAAATTCCAGCTTTACTCCGTAGCATATCGCCTACTCAAGAGGTGATTTCTGCCTAACATATAAAGCTATGTTAAACCCAGAGCTGTTGGACATGCTACACCTAAAGAAATCCCAATCCCTCTGAGCTACACGCTCTAGGGACCTAAACCTTGTCACCACAATAAACAGGACATGCTGGAGAGATAGATTCCTGTACCAGAGACTTCCCATACTCTGAAACAAGCTACCCATCTGTGTCAAGCAAAGTTCCTCATTAGCACTTTTCAAGAAAAATCTTTGAGTGGATGGGAGATAGGAAAATATACCCTGGGAATCACTTCTCTGGCTCTGCTCGACAGTGGCACAGGAAATAACTTTCTTGGGTGGCATAAGCCAGGGAATCTTGTTGGCTAGGCTTCCTTAGGCCGATAGCCTAGTACCTACCTATGAACCTATTGTTAGACTAAATACAATATTATGTAGCATTGAAATGTGCTAACATTATAAGGGTGACAGTTCATTATTTAGCCATAAAGCAAATTTCAGAGTGGAAAAGTTCAAATAGTGTATAAAGAGGAGGAGGGGAAGAGAAGAAAGAGTGAGAAAAAGTATTTGTTAGAAGTAATAATTAGGGTAGATATGGGAGGCAGGAGAAAAAATGAGTAAAAGCAACATTACAAGTAAGAGAAACGAAATCAAGGAAAAGAATAAATAACATGGACAACAAGATTTACTGTGTGTGTGTGTGTGTGTGTGTGTGTGTGTGTGTGTGTGTGTGTGTGTGTGTGTGTGTGTGTGGTGTAAAAGAACTATACAGCAAATCTGCACTGATACCTGCTTGCTGCCCTGCTGAGGGGAACACTTGTGCAAGTGCAGTGGACTGGCTCCAGTAGGAAGGGATGGCAGCATAACTCTCAACATTATAGAAGAAATCTGGACAAGGCCATAAATAATAGGGGACAAAGGCTCAAAAATGGGACAATTTATAAATATTGTACTTACAAACTTAGAAAGTTGATAAAGAGATTTTGCATTAGAGTGAATTTTCTTAAGGATATGAAGTCTGAAAATCAAATGTCTGTCAACTTTCTGACTTCAGCGTTCAATGATTTGCCAGTGATTTGACAGAAAACTGCAATTTTATGAAAACCAGACAAAAAATCTGGACTTTCTGCAAAAATCTGTACTGTTGAGAGATATGGATGGGAGTCTCGAACCAACACCCATCAATCATTTTCATTTGTTTGCCAAAGCCATTACAGCAGTGTTTTGCAGAGAGGTGGGAAAAGCCTTAAATTTGACTGGTATGTTGTATGGGTGTGGGTAGCTGTGTTTGTGGAAGGTGGAGGTGTGCCTTTGTAAGTGTGGTGCGAATGTTATGGATTATGAAATGGAGAGATTGAGTAAAATTGTTCTCACTGAAGTCCCTAGTAATTTCATCACTGCTTGATTCAGACATGTACATTCCCCTGTGTTTGTCAATACTATGTTTGAGTGCATTGTTTTGGAGTGTGGTATCACTGCTACAGCTGCTGCTACTCTTTCAATACAAGTATCTGCTTTGGAAGTTTTCTCCAGGAGTCTGTTGCTGAGAGGATGAGAGACATGCTACAGGTATACAACCAAGACAAACTGGATAACGCAATAGTAAGAAAAAAGTATTAGGTCACATCAGAGGCTTGGGAGGTCATTGTTAAGAAACTGAGAACTGTTGTAAAATTTATCATTAAATACCATACGTTCAGGTTATACTACAAGTGAATAACTATGCAAAGATAACCATGTCAGCAGCCAAAATGCATTATAAGTTGAATATTTTACTGTACACATAAATGGATAGACTGGCCTAAACTCTGGACTGATGTGTTTGCTTTTTTTTTTTTTTTTTTATTTTATTCCTGGGAAATGCTATTCAGAAGTGAAGAGACAGAGACATACAAGGGAACAGATTTAGTGGCACACCAGGCTGTGATTTTTTTTTATGTCTATTGTTATGCAAAGCTGACTAAATAGTTGAATCTAGTAAAGCTGGAAATGTGAGACTGTAGCCCACTGAAGGAGGGGAGATGGGAGGAATAACCTGGCCAGGAATTGAAACTTGCAAAACTGCTCCTTGTGAAAAGTCTTTTTATCTCAGTAATTTGTTGACACTTTTGCAAGTTTCTTTCAGAGAATGGGCAGTACATCAGTAGGAACAACATTTGTAAAGCTCAGCGCATACAAGTCAATGACACATGAGCTGCAGACTCACAAACTTGGCAGTTTTTTTCAGGTGTTCCATTCTAAGTGAATGGAAGTCTAGTCTGACAACAAATGGTAGGGCTATTTGTTCTCAGTCTGTGCATTATGGGACAGATTTCGCTTTCCAAATGAATCCTGATGTCTGCCCCCATGAGGACAGAAAAGAGTAAAAACAAAATAAAATTAGAAATGAGTACTTATTTTGCTGCAGGCAGCTTTGGGAGGTGTAGTAAAACATGGCAAGAAAAAAAAGATATGTTTTCTTCATCATTTGCCCGTAGTGGTCCTTTAAGAAAGCTTATATATACATATATACATATATATATATATATATATATATATATATATATATATATATATACATACATAAATACATACACACACACACACGGATCTCTATTTTAAATATATCTATATACATATATATATATATATATATATATATATATATATATATATATATATATACACATATATATATATACACACACACACACACATTTGAATTTAGCAATCTTTAAAAAATGAAAAACAACATTTAATTAATTTACACAAGAATTTAATTATTAATATTATGAATTAATATAAACACTAATTTCACAGGTTTTTCAGTACAACGAACAACTAATTAATTCCAATGGTAATTTCAATGGGCATTTTCTTTTCTCTTACAACAACATGTTACTCTATATTTAGAGAATTTATTTAGAGAATTTTAATAGTTATAAAACATGTTATTTTTATTGATGTATTTTTAAATGAAAGGTTTTTAAATGTTTATATAAATTAGTCACACAAGAATAGTTAGTGGAATTTGTTAACTTGAACGAATTCAGAACAAGACTAGGTTTTAATAATATCTATAATTGTATTTTTGTTGGTTGTTTTTGACTAGTATTTATTAACATTATATTTGTTTAAAACAAGTAGATTTTCAGTAGCAATACTGCACGATTGCACTTTAAAAAGTTGATTGTTTCACCCCAATGATTAACTTAATTGTTTAATTGGCCGATCAACTAGTGTATAAAAGCAGTGTAGCCACACTTGGAATTTAACCTTGAAAAAGCCTGGAATTGTCCAGGCGAAAGCGCTTGGTGTTCGTTAATAAAAGCTTTTGTGGTGGAATTATCTGGACAACTTTTTTACTATTCTTGGAAGGAAACCTAGCACTACGCAGCAGATATTTTACTTGGTACTGTTTGGCTTGTCAACTCATGCTTGACAGCTGGTTTACAAGATTTTATTTCAGCTTCTGAAGATTGTTACTCTTCGCATTGGTCCTGGTCCGGGTTTGGTGAGCTGTTCCTGTTCTTGTGTTCTAATATATATATATATATATACATACATAAATACATACACACACACACACGGATCTCTATTTTAAATATATCTATATACATACATATATATATATATATATATATATATATATATATATATATATATATATACACACACACACACACAGACGCATGGAGGAGTACATTTACATGTATCCCTGACCATATCCACTCAGAATGGGAAGGGGTGGGAGGTTGAAGGAAAGGATATAGGCAAACAGACAAACTATGGACTACTTCGGGATAAGATTCACTGTACATTATGCCCTCTCCTGTTGGAAGAGGTGACCATGAACTATCAGGAATAAATTCAACCTCAGAACTAAGTTCCTCCTCCATTCAATACATAAAAATGATGGTAGAAGTTAAGAGGAAAGAGACAAGAAAACAGATTCCTCTAAGAGCATGCAACAGATTCATAACTAAAGAGCTCCACTGATCATAAGGCAGAATAATGGTATGAAATACAAGATCTGTTTAGTGATAGGTGCAGCTGAAAAATAAGATAATACCAATATAGATTTCCACTTGCAGTCTAAAAAGGAAAATGGTGGAAGGCCTTTGATAAATTGGCGCAAGATTCCTAAATAATTCCACCTCCATTTGGATCAGGAAAGAAAAGTGAAAGTGTTCTTACAAAGGTGGTACAATGCTACAGTGTAGCTCCATACCACAATTCTAGTCATCCACACAAAGGGACTACATCTCCACAAATTCCATTTGCTGCGAAAGATGCATCTAAAAGCTAACAAAACAAAAAAAAAAAGTTCCACCTTCTGTCTGAACAGAAAAATAATGGAAGATGTTCATCGTATTGATTACTGCTGCATTAGCTTTAGTATATGGGTTATATCCTGCCAAGAATAACAGCCCACCAGCTTCCAAACCTTCAGGGCACCTTTCACATGCCCAGTCAAGCAGCTCAAGCAGAGATGAGTAAAAGACAAGTTTGGGTGCAAAGCCCTTCAGAGCTTTACTGCCACCAAACAATTTGTGCCTTTGCGGCTGTCATCTTGACTACAAGTCCCCTTTCGGAAAACATACTTCCATTTCTTAAATTTTATTGATTATTGTTTTCCTATTAAAGCTAGAATGTTGTGTTTTAATGAACTGTCGAGACTTGGTGTACTTTTAAAACGAGCACTCATTTTTTCTCAGTTTAAAAGTAGTGTAAACTAATTGCAAACATTTTCTGTGATGTAACGGTGTTTATTTTTCCTTTTGTGGGCCTAATATTTTCTTGTGCCTTTTACTGCATTTTTTTCTATAAAAAATAGTAACGTTTGTGGACTGGCAGTTTTACTGGCAATTGCAACTTGTCTCTCCGGGAAAGAGGAACTATTTTCAGCTTGACCATGGCATAGACTATTGGTACCATGGTCAGTTCTTCTTCCAGCCACAAAAAAGTTATGCAAACAACCGTCTCCACAGCAGGCTAACAAATTGCCACAGCCATAAGTGGGTGACTTTGCTGTGGCCATTTGCTGTACCTCAGATCACTCATCTTTTACCCCACATCCCTTTGGTGTAGCACCTACAACCAGTATGGATCAGGGGGTTGCCATATCCTCTACGGCTGTTTCCCTTGCCCACTGAGTGGATTGCAAGTCACTCTTGTCGGTTCTGGGACAGGGAGCAGGGAAGGTTTTCCTGTCGTCTCAGAATGCAGTTTTCATCTCTGGGGAAGCAGAAGAAAAGTGTAAACTTCTGCAACTTTGGTTTTCAAAATTTTGAATCGTCATGCTCATATCTTAATGTTTTATCTGCAGCAACTTCTTATAAGGAAGATCTGCTTTAAATAACTTGGTTTCTTCTACTGCACAGGTCACTACTCCATTTTCAGTGTATATAACCCCGTTGATATTTCTTCCAGGGCTATGGCCACTGGTACTGTTTTAAGGAGGTTTGCACGGCTGCATTCTCAGAACCTGCCTGATGATAAAAACAAGATATTAAATTCACCCTTCTATAGAGATTTAATGTTTGGCCCCTCTACTGCAAATGGTGACTAAAAGTGTGATGAAAGATTGCAAGCTGAGCAAGGGACACTCTATGATTTTTCAGCTTTCCTTTTTCAAACTGTTCCAGATTTTATATCTACTCATTCAATTTTGGCAAAAAATGATTACACAATCTGAACAAAATTCAAGTAAACATACGTTTAAGAAGAAATGGCAATGTGGTTCCAAAGAGAAGCCTCAAACTTCCCAAAAGCAAGGACAGTCTGAGGAGTCTGAATGACTATTTGAAAGACCTTGTGACCCCCTCCAACCCTGACCCCCTTTTTTTCCATGAAAGTCTGAATCTCCATTTTTCACTGTGGCAACAGATTGCATCAGACAAATAGGTTTTGCAAATCATTCATCAAGGTTATATTTGGCAGTGGGAGGAAATTCCTCCTTTCCAGAGGGTCATTCCTCTTTCCCCAGATCATACTTTTCCACCTGTTCTTCACATCCATATTCATACGGACTTCAGACGTTTCTTAAGGTTGTGCATTTCTGGATCACATCATCAGTTCCTCTGCTTCACCCTTTGGTCTATCCACTGCTCCAAGAGCATCCACAAAGTATCAAGCTCCAGTTGTAGCTCATTCCAGGCTACAGGGTATCCACATTTTCCACATTTATATGACATTCTAATCTTTGCAGAGTCTTTCAAAGCACCAGGAATGTTTCCCTTGGACAACAGATCTCTTACAAAAGCTTGGATTCCAAAAGGAACACTCAAAACTCTTTCTTGACTCCTTCACACAGGATTGGATTATTGGGTTGTCAACTAAACAACTCAGTTCAAAGAGCTTTTCTTCCACAGGAAGGAAAAAAAAAAAAAAAGACATTTACTTTGATCTCTTCCTAAGGTTTTCCGCTCGGACTTCGATCAGTTCGAGGAATACCTCAGAATGAGACCCAAAGTCCTATGATTCTCATGATACCCCCCTGGCAAGACTCCACATGAGAAAGATACAGTGGGTATCTGAAATTTATTTGGTCCCAGCATCAACACCCTTTAGCTTTTCAAATCGCAGTTCTAGGTTTTGTCAGAAAAAGAGATCTTTTGTTGGACACAATAGGTATCCTTAAATCCTGGTTTTCCCTTTTCCCCTCCCAGCTCCAAAGTGGGCAGCCACCACAGATGCTTTAGTAGTTGCTTAGGTAGCAGTTTCAGAAGGGATAAAAGTGCAAATGAGTGTGGGACACCAAGAACAGACACAAGCATATACACAGAGATACTTGCCCTGATCAAGGCACTCGGCTCTCTGAACCATCTTTGTCCCCAGGACCTATTAAAGTTGTTTCAAACAATACCACAGTTATGTGGTATATCAACACGCAAGGGAGGACCAGGTCATATCCAACTTTGCAGACTAGCCATGTTAGACTAGAATATAGCCCATTTTCATTCTACAGGCATCTTACATTCCGTCACAGCAAAATTTTGTGACAGACAGGGTAAGACCGACCAGGGCAGACCCTCACAAATGGAAACTAGATCAGGGGGTCTTCCAAGATTTGATCCATCTGTGGGGAGAGTTCAAGTACACCTTTTTGCCTTCTCTTTGAATAATCAACTCAGGACTGTGTTCCATAACTCTATGCAAGAAGACAGATGCCTTTACTTTCCACTGGGCAGGAATATTCCTGTATGTTTTTTCCACCCTTGCCATCAATATCCAGTGTACTTCTGAAGATACTGAAGGAATCCCCCAAGATCAGCAAGGTGACTCTCTTCTGGCCTAGGCAACTGTGGTTTTCCCTTCTTTTGGAAATGGCCAGGGGCAATTACCACAAGCTTCCTCACAGACTATCTAAATCACACAAGAACAGATGTGTTTGATGAACTGACACCATTTTCAACTGACTGCCTGGATGATAGGATCTTAATTCCTTTTAGGCATCTGTTTACGAAGGACGCGCAACAAGTACTAATGGAGGCAAGAAAGCTTTCTACTAGAAAATCATACATCTGCAAAAGGAAAAGATTTTCTAGTTTGTGTAAGCAAAATAACCAGCACCCATTCAGAGCTTGTTGCTCTCTGGTTTTACAATATTTGTGCGAGTTACTATCATATGACCCTTCTTGATAGAGCAATAACTCTATCAAGATTCATTTATCAGCCATTTCAGCATGTCTATCCATGGATCCTCCTTAATTCAATGTAGTCTTGAGTCAAAATGTTCTTGAAAGGGGCTTTGCATAAGAGGCCTCCAAGTAAACTGGTGGGCCCTGCTTGGGATCTTAATTTTGCATTAGAGAAGCTAACACTTGCTCTATTGAACCAGTTAATCTGTTTTTTTTTTGAGGTCATTAAAATGTTTTATTGACTGCTCTGACCTCATCAAGAAGGGTAACAGAGTTGCAAGCTCTTATGGCAAGTCAACCCTTCCTCATTTTCCATCGGGACAGGTCTTCTTTGAGAGCTAATCCTTTTAAGCTAAAGTGGTATCCAGGTGTACTTTAAACCAATGTGTCCATCTCCCCGTTTTCTTTCCTGAATGTAAAAATGAGGGAGAAGGGATACATTATACCTTGAATGTCCACAGACAACTGTGGTACTATCTGGACAGAACTAAATATTTCAGATCTTGGGATCAATTGCTTGCTTCTTGTGAAGGTAAGAAAGGACAACAGGTGTTGAAACATCATTTCCAAATGACTGTCTAAGGCTATTACCTTTTGTTATACTCTCCATAAAAATCTATTCCAGGCAGGTCAAGATCCACTCTACCAGGGCCCTGGCTTCATCTATGTTTTTTTAGAAAGTGCTGGATTCTAGAAATATTCAAGAAGTACTTGGTCCTCTGTACATACTTTTACAAATCACTATAATTGATTAATTCTCTAGTTCCAGATCAAGCTTTGCTAGGACCATTCTCAGGGGGTTCTTGGACTCTTCTCCTTTCACTTCCCAAATATACTACCTACATAGCTAAGGCTACTGCAGCAGTGATCAATATGATAAACATAGCACAGCTGTGCAAGTAAAATTTTGATGGTTGAATGATCACCTCCATCCCCCCCTTTTTTTTTTTGGTACGTTTGTTATACTAGCATGTGGACATTTGTTTTTTGTTTTGTTTTTTTTGTTGTTGCTGTTCCTAGCATAGCTCTTTCAGGGCTCAGAATCCATCTTTCTGCTGGCAGGAAAGCTTTGAAGGGCTTCACACCCAAACTTGTCTTTTAGTCAGCTCAAGCTGCTTGACAGTTTGGGCACATGGTAGGCTACTGCAGCAGCGATCCAACATCTACTGTTATGGCAAGTTCAACTTGCACAGCTGTACTGTCTTAGACAACTTTGTAGTGGATTCATACCAAGAAGACGGAAGGTCTTGAAAAAGGTGCCAAGATGTCAGTGATAGTTCAATACCACAATGTTAAGTGTACACAAACTGAATACACTCGCACAGAAGTAAATTCCATTTGCAAGTTTTGTTAAAAAAATCTTTCCATGAAAGGATACAAACTTTGAAATGAAAATTTAGGCCAAATTACATCACACAAACAGCCTTTTGTGCTACATGGGAAGGCGAGTACAACCTTTATAGAGATTCACTGAAGGATGCAAACCCTTGTGAGTATAGAGAGTAAAACATTCATACAACTTAAATATAAAATGGTTAACTATCCCTCATATGTAAAGCCTTCCAAGTCACACAAACAACTAGTTCAGCTGTAGAACAGAAAGAGTAGAGGTGCAGAGTCAGAGTTTCTCCAAAAGTTTGACTTGTGTCTTGTTCAGGAAGGTGAATTCCCAACAAAGGGCTTCAAAGTCAAGCAGAGAAAACTCCAAGGTGCAGGTGATGATAGTCATTGCACTACACTTCAAGACAAAAGAAAAGACAGTCTCAAATCCAGGTTGAAGGCTTGACCTTAAATTTATAAACTTGACAGTGGGGTCAAAATGATCAACTGAAAAAGTACGACATCAAAGCTCAGCACCAAAGAGTGCTAAAGGACTCAAGGTGGGCTTCGAGTCAAGGTTGACAGGGTTGATCTTGAACTGAAGTAGAGCTCAAGGGGAGAGACTGTTGAGGTCAATCCTGATGTTAAGCTTGAAGCTAAGAGACTGTTGATGTTGACTCTGTCCAAGCTTCAATCTAGGGGCCAAGGACAGCAATCTCTAAGGAACAAGAAACATTCAACACTGGAATTCGGTCTAAGTTGAATGGCTGCATCTACAAAACAGATCATACTGAAGGGATTGGCCTTGATATAAGAGAGGAGTGGAAAAAGACACTGCACCTGTCTCATGCTGGACAGATGTATGGTCACAACTTGATACCAGGGCATAAGCAAAGTCAAAAGCCTGGATTTGCACTCCAAGTAACTCTAAACATTGACTTTCAAACAAATAAAAGAATACATGGGGGGATCCTCCCTTTACCAACTTACTCAAAATTGTTTCATATTTTTTTAAACACTTACTGAATTATCACTTGTGACAAACAAATTTACATTTATAGAAAGCAAACTGTATTAAGTTCACGTTTACAAACATTATACTTCACATATATTGCTATACATCACATAACCTAAGCAATATTAGATAAATTATTCAATGCCTGCCACCTTTTTTTTTTTTAAACAAGAAACATCTTTATTAAACCATCACTTATGACATAAGCAATCATACATTTATATAAATGAAAACAGACCACATCGACAATCCTAGTTGCAGGCATTTTACATCACAAACCATAACGACACACTCCCAGCTGCAAACATTCTACATCACATTCACTTATAATCTACCCATTCATTTTCAGTCAAACATTACACAGTTCATTTAAGTCTTGCCTTCTTTTAAACCTCATTCCTCCCCTTTATGTATTGTTCCCCAATTCCCATTTTTCCTATGCAGTTTGCTCCTACACTTTTCTAAAGATCTCAATTCCAGTTGTTTTATCTCTGTTACTATATGCACTACTTCTAGAACAGTTGGTTTAGATTTTGATTTCCATTTTCTAGTAATTGTTTTGGGGACACTAATTAACAGAACCACTGCAGATAACATTTGCACAGGATGCAAGCACACAGATCACTAAATTTCTACACAAATCAAATTAACTAAAGGTGTGAAGAACAAAAACTGAACTAGAGAATGTCCTGATTAAGAGCTGTCACTTTCAACTACCCTGAGAAAATGGACCACCAATTAAATTAACTGAGTATCCATAGCAAACGTCTAACAAAAAAGGAAATGATGAATGCAGAGAGGAACAGAACCAGACAAAGCATGCTGCAATACATAACATTAGGGATCCTCTGTCTAGGGCAGCCAGACATCATGCCAGTATACAAAACCTTAGGTTGCTTTTAGGTATGCCGTACGTCACATGTATGCTCCTCGCATAGCATATGGCATAAAGATGGTATCCAGATGTACCAGCCTCAGAACTGAAGGCCCCAGTCGGAACGCCAGTCCAAGGAAAGACAAGAGGTAACCAGTGCATCCAAAACAGAAATGGCCTACCAGGGGGAAGAGGGAGGGGAGTGAACACTGCAACAGTGAACAGAAGGACATCTACAGTTATGGTAAGATTTTACACAACTGTACTATGTCCTTCCATTTCACTGTTGCAGTACTTATAAAATTAGGGAGATTGCCAAAGCTCAGGAAGAAATTTAGGAGGAAGAAGGACCATCAGAGCTTTCTAGGAAGCCATGAAAGATGGCCCCTAGTAAAACCAGCTCTAGCTCTGGAAATTCCATCCAATATTTAGTGGTTGGTAAAAGTATGCACAGAAGTCAAGGTAGCTACCTCAAGAATAAATTTAGTATCCAAACCCTTGCAAAATGCAACAGAAGAAGCCACAGCTCTAGCAGAACATGCCTTAACAGAAGAAGGAAGGCTCTTACCATGAAAAGAACAAAAATAAATAGATTTTGAAATCCAAGAAGAAATAGTCTGCTTGGATACAGCTAATCCCAAAGACTATGGATGAAAGGAAAAGTACAGTTGTGTACCTACCATAAATGTAGATGCTCAAGTGTATTCACTGTTGCAGTCATTACAATTGGGTTATCCTGCTGGCAGGCTACCCGCAGTCGGCCCGAGTTCCAAAGTCTGGGTCCAGCGTCCGTTGCTGTTGCCTCCTCCCGGACGTCAGTGCGCCAGGGGTATAAAAGATGCAGCCGACACCATTTTCTTCAGTTTTTCTTGCCCCAGATGTCAGGTGCCCCTAAAAAGGTAGGCTAAATTATGCCAAAAAGCATGCATACACAAAAAACAACGTTTCCTTCATCTACAAGCAAATACACCACATAGGTTGTATAGAATAGAGAAGTACAGATAAGTCCCAGCAAGGAAACGGGGGATGGTGGGTGGGTAACCTGGACTGCAACAGTGAATACACTCTAACATCTACATTTATGATAGGTACACAACTGTACTATGTTCATCGTGTTTCATTGTTGCAGTCATTACAATTGGGTTGAATCCCAAAGCTAAGGTTGGGAGGCTGGCTAAATAGGATTAGGAGAGGCTATCAGGCCCTGCAGAACTGCAGTGGCAAAGCCTACCATGGATTTAGAGTAGAGAGGTAAGTGATAGTGCTTTGTAAAAGTATGCACTGAACGCCAAGGTGCAGCCTCTAAGATGTCTTTGGTTGGAACTCCTCTGAGAAAGGCTGCTGAAGTGGCTGCTGCTCTGGTTGAATGTGGCCTAATGCCCTTGGGCACTGATTTGCCATGCTGTGAATAGCAGAAACTAATGCAGTGGCCTATCCACTTTGAAATAGTCTGTTTTGAGATAGGCTTTCCTTGTGATCCTGCAGCATATTCCACTAGAAGTTGCTCAGTCTTTCTGAAAGCTTTGGTTCTGTCCAAGTAGAAGCGTAGCTGCCTGTGAATGTCCAAAGAATGCAGAAGTCTCACACTCTTATTCTGTGGGTTTGGGTAAAAGGTAGGCAAATGAATTGTTTGGTTAAGGGCCACACTGGACACTACCTTAGGCATAAATGTAGGGTTTGTCCTTAGAGAAACCCTGTCAGGATGGAAAATGATAAAAGATTCCACAGCCATGAGTGCCTATAACTCTGAGACTCGTCTAGCGGAGGTTATTGCTAGGAGCAGAGCTGTTTTCCAGGATAAGAATTTTATATCGGCTGCAGAGGCTGGCTCAAAAGGAGGCAGTGTGAGTTTTTCCAAGACATAGTTGAGGTCCCACGCAGGTACTGGTGCTCTCCTTGGAGGTCTTATGTTTTTGGCTCCTCTGAGGTACTGCCTTAGTAATGGATGAGAAAAAATAGGTGGTTCTGTATTGTAATGAACTGAAATGGCAGAGGCATGAATTTTAATTGATGAAAAGGAAAGGCCTTTATCCAGCATCTCAGTTAAGTATTACAAAATCTGAGGAATATTTGGAACAGTCGTGTCAATACCTAGTGCCTGGTTCCAAGCACAGAATCTCTTCCATTTTTCTGCAGAAGATTTTCTGGTGCTAGGCCTCCTGGCCTCCAAAATAACATCCACCACTGCTTTAGAGAGAGGTGTGTCTTGAACGTCTACATTATCAGCCATGCTGCCAGGTTTAAGGTCCTGAGTTGGCTGTGCAGTATTGGACTGTCTTGTTGGGTCAATAAGGGAGGAATTTGAGGTAATGTCCAAGCTGGGCATTGAGACGAGCTCTTTAGGATTGGGTACCAGTGCTGGCGGGGCCATTCTGAGGCAATCGGTATCATTTTTGGCTTCTCTTGTCTGACCTTGAGGAGTACCTTGGGGAGGAGAGGCAGAGAAGGAAAGGCATATACTGTTAGGTTTTTCCAGCTGAAAGATAGAGCATCCACTTTCCATGCTTGCTTGTGATAAGTCCTTGTGCAGAAACTCTGTAATTGGCAGTTGTGAGGGGAGGCAAATAGGTCTATGTCCGGACAATCCCCAGTTCCTTGTTATCATGCTGAAGACTTGTGGATCCAATTTCCACTCATGGGGATCCATTAGGTTTCTGCTTAGTTGGTCTGCCAGAGTATTTATCCTTCCTGGCAGGATTTGTGCTTGCAGATGTATTTGGTAAGTCAGTGCTGTGTCCCACAAGTTCATGACTAGTCTGCAGAGGGGGTAGGAATGCGTGCCCCCCTGCTTGTTTATGTACCACATGACTGTAGTATTGTCCGTCTTTATCAGTAGTTGCCCTGGATGAAGTTGATCCTTGAAGGCTGTCAGGGCATTCTGAACAGCTAGCATCTCTTTTTGATTGATATGTAGATGCATTTGACTTGCGACCATATGCCCTGAATACATCTTCCTGCCATATGGGCCCCCCAGGCATAATCTGATGCATCTGTTGTCAATGTCTGCCTAGCTGTGGGCAAGGTGAAGGCCCGTGTTGAGGTGACAGGCTTTTGCCCACCATCAAAACTCCTGTTGCAGGCAGGGAATGAGGGTAATTATTGTTTCCAGGCTGTAGCAATGTTGAGTCCAAACACTTTTCAGATACCATTGAAGTTTCCTCATATGCAGTCTTGCATATGGAAGAGCAGTATGCAGGATGCCATGAAGCCCAAATCCTGCAGAATTTTTCTTGCAGATAACTGGGTCTTTGTTGCCAACATTTTGAAATAAGTAGTCAGTTGTCTGTGTTTGTCTGGCATGAGATAAGCCATCTGGGCAGTTGTATTTAAACTTGCACCCAGGAATATTATCTCTTCAGAGGGTACGAGCTTTGATTTCTTTTCGTTTACTGTGTACCCTAGACCTTTTCGTAATCTTTTTACAAACGCCAGATGCTGTAGTAGGATGTCCTAGTTCTCTGCTTGAATAAGGCAGTCGTCCAAGTAAGGATATATTTGTATTCCTCTTTGTCTGCAAAATGCAATTACTGGTGCCAGGCATTTTGCGAAGACCCTGGGCACAGTAGATAAGCCAAAGGGCAGTGCAGAAAATTGGTAGTGCATTGAGCCAGCTATAAATCGGAGGTATCTTCTGCAGGATTGTCTGATTGGGACATGCAGGTATGCCTCTTTTAGGTCTAAAGTCACAAGACAAGCCTTCTTGCCCAGCATGGGCAGAAGCTGCTGCAGAGTTAACATTTTGAATTTTGGAATATCCAGGAATGTGTTTAGGATAGACAGGTCCAGTATTGGTCTCCAGGCGTTGTCCTTTCTGGGTACCAAGAATAGCCTGAGTAAAATCCTTGTCCCTGCTCTTGCTGTGGTACTTGCTGAATGGCTCTCATGTCCATTTGGGATGAAACTTGTTTTGTGTCTCTGCCCATTGATTGCGTGGCAGGTCTGGCATACCGTTTGGCCTTGGCAGGGTGTGAAAGTGGAACCTGTAGCCTTGAGATACGATATTTAAGACCCATTTGTCCTGGGTGATCATGTGCCAATTTTGTGAAAAAAGTGCTAGTTTCCCCCCCAAATGAGCTGCCAGAAGATAAGTGCTTGGTGCTGGCAGGGGAAGTCATTGAGACCGTTTCCTGTATGGTTGTGATTTTTCCTCTCCGCTTTTAGAGGTAGAAGCACCCCATTGTTTAGGCCTGTATGAGCCTTGGGGCTGTGATCTGCCTCTGGGGTGTCTGTATCTGCCTCTTTGTGGCCTGTCTGACACTGGAAAGGACCAATTCTTTGTAGGCCAGTTCCTGCTAAATCTGGGAGGTTGTACCTGTAAGAAATCCTTCCCTGTTTGCATAGATTTAGCTTTGTCCTCCATTTTCAACACCTCTTCTGCTTTAACACCAAACAAGGTATCATGTTGTAATGGAGCATCTAAAAGCTTTGCTTTAACATGACCGGGCAGATTCTGCTCTTTTAACCAAGCATGCCTCCTAATGACAGAACCTGTAACTGCGGCCCTGCAGAAGGCCTCTAGAGAATGAAAACCACATTGCAAAGTATGCTTTCCCACTTGTTCAGCTGCACGCAATAAATCCTGCATTTCTTTTTCTGCACATTCTGAATTTGTCAACATTTTCTGTTTAAGCTGTGACATAAGATATTGATGATATTTAAGCATATGAAACTGACAATTTAAAGCTCTTACAGCCAAGGTAGCAGAAGTATAAATCTTTTTCCCCCCATCTGTCCAGGGCCCTTGAATCCCCATCAGAGGGGATAGGGTTTTTTGCAGTGGAAGCCTTGAACCCTTTGGGACCCTGAGAAATAGTTTCTGGGTCAGCAGCAGGGTTTTTGTAAAGAAATTTATGAGAATCAGAAACCCTGTAGTATCTGTCTGGCTTAACAGGAGCTGGTAGTAAAGAGTCAGTAGACAGACCGGACTCTGAAAATACATCATCTACAATGTCTAAAACAGGAGGAATAGCAAGGGGCCTGTGCTGGGGTAATAAAAAGGAAGTATCTGAGCCTTTTCTTGGATTCGGAGTAATCTTGGCTCTCCCAATAGAAATGCTCCCTCATAGTATGCAAGGTCTCCCCAGAAAAATAATCCTCAGGAGGTGAGGCTGAAGGGATAGATTCTTCAGCATCAGAATCCTCATAGGGAGGAAGGGAATATTCCTGTTCAGAAGAGAAATCAGAAGAAATGGAAACCTGATCTGAAGATTCATATTCTATGTCTTGCCTAGGCCTTTTATCATGAGGGGGATGGGAACCCCTGATCAAAGTAATTAGGTCTTCGGCCATTTTAAGAATCTGTTTTTTAGGCATGGGGGCCTGTCCAGGAGAATGCTGTACTTGTTTCTTTGTCTTTAGAGCTGCTTTAGTCTTTGCCTTTGAAGCTGAAGATGGCTTTACATATAACTGTGTAGGCCTAAAAAGTCTCAGTAGCCGATGCCTGCTCAGCGGCTCCGGACCCATCTGAGGGAATAGTTTCTGAGTGTCCAATACCTTGAGTTTCCAGCGGCCTAGTCGGCTCCATATGGGAGTCGTAAGCGGCCTGTGGCGGAGGTAGCAGACGTCAGGGGCTGCAAAAGCGCCTCACTGAGAACCAGTGACAGGCCTAACGGAAGCCTCGTCGGTTTTGGACCTCGGATGCCTGTCCTTTTCTTTTTCTTTGCGCTTTTTATAAACTCCGGTAGTCAGCTGTTCCGACGGCATTATATAATTGAATCTTCTGCCAAAGTAATAAAATGCAAAATCGTACCAACGCTTAATAGTGCGTTGGTTAAATCTAGCACAAAACCGAAAACTAGCAATGTCGTGGTCAGGGCCTAGGCAAGGAATACAGTAAGAATGAAAATCCTTGAGGTATTTGCTTCCCACAAGAAATACAATTATTAACTTTTTCTTGACATCGGTCTGGAGCAAGAAAAAAGTTTCCCTAACGGGGTACTTAGCTTTAATGAAGACTTCGGATCTGAAATTCGAATTTGAAAATCTCAGGAGTCGGCCGACCGGCACTTGCGAACTGCTTTTGCTTCAGGCACTGCGCGGCAAGAAAGACTGAAGAAAATGGCGTCGGCTGCATCTTTTATACCCCTGGCGCACTGACGTCAGGGAGGAGGTGACAGCAACCGACACCGGACCCAGACTTTGGAACTCGGGCTGATTGCGGGTAGCTTGCCAGCAGGATAACCCAGTTGTAATGACTGCAACAGTGAAACACGATGAACATCAAAGAGCTGATCAAATTTCTTAATAGTCTTAAGTTTTATCCAAATAAAAACAGAGTTGTCTATGCACATCTAATGTGTGCAACACCTTCTCACTAGCAGATTGTGGAGAAGGGAAAAAAGTGGGCAAATGAATAGACTTCGGGACAATTCATTCACCACCTTGGGCATAAAAGATTAGTATGCAAGGACACCCTGTCCTTATGAACACCAAAAAGGAAGACAAGCCATAAGGGCTTGAAGCTCTGACACCCATCTGACAGAAGTAAGGGCTAACAAAAGAACGGTCTTCCAAGAGCAATGCTGTAAGGAAGCTGAAGCTACAGGCTCAAAAGGAGCCAGAATCAATTTCTTCAAAACAAAATTAAGATCCCAGGGAAGAGGAACAGACTTCCTGGGAGGAATAACATGAAGAATGGCTGTAAGGAATTGTTTAGCTTCAAATCTAAAAGCTAAAGGAGGAGATAAAGGCAGACAAGCAGGGATAGCTGATAAGCAGGCCTTAACAGAAGAATAAGCCAACCCAGCATTAAGCAATTCACATAGATAACAGAACCAGAGGAACATCGACAAAAAAGTGAATCCAGGTTATGAGAAAAACACCAAACAGAAAACCTCTTCCATTTGGATAAGTAAGATTTCCTAGTACTGGGTTTCCTGGCCTCCTGCAGGACGCCAAGCATGTGTCTGTGGAATCAAAAATCCTATCACCCACAGAGTCAGCTGAAGAGTGGACAGGAGGTAGGGATGGATGACAGATCCCTTGTCTACTGCGAGTAGGTCCTCCCTGGAAGGTAACTTGTGATGACTATCCTTGGCTAAATGCAGAAGAGGAGGGAACCAATGCAGTCGCAGCCAAAAAGGAGTCACCAAAAAGATTTTCGGAGCATCCTGTTGAATTTTAAACAGTACTTTTGGAATGAGGGGAAGGGCAGGCAAAGCATAAAGAAACACCCCCTTGCAAAAAAAAAAAAAAAAAAAAAGATAGGGTGTCCACCTTCCACACCAGAGGACCTGGGACTCTGACACAAAGAGGAAGTTGTCTGTTCAGAGGGGGGCAACTAGATTTACTTGAGGAATACCCCACTGGAACAATGTCCAGAAAAACATTCCTGTGAAGTATCCATTCATGGGATTGACTTAAGGACCTGCTCAGAGCGTCTGCCACAGTGTTTTGACCTGTGGGAATGTAAACTGCCTGGAGTCACTTGAGGTTAGACAACAGCAAGATACCATACCAGAAGTGCCAACCGGTAAAGATAAGATCTTGTTCCCCTGTTTGTTTACACACCACATCACTGTGGTGTTGTCTGTAAACACATCAACAGGTTCCAGGGAGAAAAGGATAAAAAGCCTGAACAACCAGCAGGAAGGCTCTCATCTCCGACACTGATGTGCTACTTCTGTTGAAGAGAAGACCAGACCCTCTGCACCTTTAGGGAGCCAAACGCTGCTCCCCATCCCATGTCTGAAGCATCTGTGAACAACTCCTGACAGGGAAGAGAGGGATGAAAAGGGAGCCCTGGATTTAAGGACAACTGCTGGATCCACCAGTGGAGTTCCCTTTTGAGACAAGGTAGAAGAGGAACTACAAATTCTAGGGGATGATCAAGCTGAAGCCACAATGACTTCAAGAACCACTGAAACTTCATGTGAAGTTTGGCCAGAGGGAGCTTAGGGATGGTGGATGCCATGAAACCCAGAGCTCTCAGAAACTCCATGACTGTAATGGAAGCCAGAAGAAGAGTTTGAAAGAAGGAGATGAGGGTCAAGGCCTTGGGAGGAGGCAGAAATGCCAGCAAAGGCCCTGCCTGAATCCTGCAACCAAGAAAACATGATCCAGAAAAGGAGTCAGAGAAGACTTTTTGAAGTTTATTGTAAACCCCAGGCTTTGAAGAAGAGAGATGGCAAAATGAAGATTTTGCAAAAAGATCTCTGGAGAAGATGCCTGAAACAGGTTGCCCAAGTAATACTTGGATTTCCCCAGAATCCTGCAAAACGCAATCACAGGAACGAGGGATTTGGTGGATACCCTTGGGGAAGTAGAAAGGCCAAAGGGCAAAACAGTGAACTGAAAATGTCAGGAAGCAACACAGGAACGCAAAAACTTCCTGAAAAGGGAATGGATCGGAATATGGAGATAAGCATCCTTGAGATCCAGAGACAACTTATAAGCCTGAGAAAGCACATGAAGGAACAAAGTCTGATGGGACATTCAAAAATGGGCACCTTCAGAAAAGTGTTTAGATGAGAGAAGTCTAGAATTGGCCTCCAAGTCAAAAGGTCCTGAAGCACCTCTGGGGGGGGGGGGGGGGAGGAGAGTTTTTCCCAAGAAGGCTAAGAAATACCCATAAAAGGGGAAATGAATTTCCTCACCATGAAATACCCCGGGCGAATAATGGACAGAACCAGAGAATCCTGAGTAATCTGTAGCCAAACAGGAAGAGAAAGACAAAAGTGAAGAGAAAGAGAAGAGAGGCTTGGAAGAACAGGATAGTCTCTGGAAAGGAAGACATCCAAGACCCTGAAGTCAGAGAAGCCTTAGCAGAAGGAGCCCACTTGCCACCCTTTTTACCATTAGGAGGACAGCAAGACCGCCTGCTAACAAAGGGCATCTTATTGGGATAGTTTCTCTTAAATTTAGGAAAAGGAGAAACAAACATGTTTTGAGTTCCTGCAAAGCCTTTCCCTTATCCTGAAGGGACTTAAATCAGCAGCAGTCTCACCAAACAATTGTTTTATCAAGAGTGGCATCCATCAACATCAGGCAAAGACTGAAGCCAAAGCCAATAACTTATCACAGACCCAAAAGCAGCAGCCTTAGAAGAAGCATCTGCCGAATCATAACTACACGATGATATGACGAGCCACCTGAGAAGTCGTCCCTAGCAGGGAAAGAGCAGATGTTATACCCTCAGAGTCTGGAAGAACAGCTATAACCTGACAAGCCTGAGATACGGACAGCCAACACGTACCTGGACATATGGAGTCTCATAATTAACAGCCCTAAAAGAAAAGGTAGCTGAGGTGTAAACTATTACCTAGACGTTTCATGGTTCTGCTGTCTTTATCAGAGGGCAGCAATTTGAGTGAAGGAAGCAATTGAGAGGACTAGTCAAAGACTATAGACACCACTTGTACAAAAATTTACAGTCCTCAGGCAATCTATAAAACCTCTCAGTTTTTTTGGGAGTGGGGGGGCTGAGAATCGGGAGCTTTGCAGGCATTGAAAAACACATCCAACAAAGTAGCCAAAGCAGGAGGAACAGCAGACTGTTTAGGAGATCCCATCTGCAGCAACTCATAGCACCTCCTATGGATCTCAAAGACCTGAGCACAATCCCCTTTAAAAATACTCTATCATGCTGGAGATTGTGTCCCCAAATGAAATCCCTTCAAAGGGAGTATCAGGACTGGCAGATTCCTCTTCCTCTGACCCATAGTCCAAAGGGTAAGGAATTAAGAGAAAGAAAGATTCCTCATCAGAATCCAACTCCTCCTCAGAGGTATCCTGATCCCTGGGTCTTTTAAGAGGAGTAGAGGACCAAGGGGGAGCTGGAACAAACACCCTGATAAGGTTTCAATGCCATCAAAGCATGAAACAAAACCTGAGTGAAAGCTTGCCACTCACTCTGGATCCTGAGGAGCAGGTGAAACATATTTAGTGTTTTTTTTTTTTTTTTTTTTTTGGGTGGGGGGGGAGCGTTTGCCTTATAAAACTTGGAAGGGTCTGACCCAGTACAGTATTCAATAATACTAGTAGGGACTTCTTCTCTGACAAAAATCAGAGGAACACCCCTAGGCCCCTCGGAAATTATCAACCGTGGTTCTCCCTGAATGTTCGACATCGACGTCTGCAAAGCCTCCTTGGATGTGTTTAAGGCTGGATCCCCGCTGGCCTCCAATCCGGTTGCAGTACAGGAATCAGACAACAAAGCCAGGCAAATCTTTGGGTATTCACTCACCTCAGGAGAAACGCCCAGCAGAGGCTGAACAGCAGAAGATTCTGGCCTAGGCTTCTTGGTCTTCTTCCCCGACAGCTGTCCCTCAGAGCAGGAAGTTCCCTCCATAGTACCTTTTGCGAGAAGTTTAAGCTGCTGATTTTCCAGATACAGCTCCAAAGAAGAAAGTCTATTACACACAGTTCTTGGTACAAAAGCCTGACAGATGGAACAGGATGTATTGTTATGCGAAGCACCATGGGAAAACAGTGGTCTTGGTGGTATTTATGGGGAATCTGTTTCCCACACTGGTATTTACCCTCCTCGGATGACATGACACCCCACAAGCAACAAAAAGACAAGTAAAGGAACTCCAACTGGGCACTTATCTGCAATGGCTAGGTGAAATCAGCAATGCAACACAGACATTCAGAACAACGATCAAGAGATGGCGTTCAGACTGGTGACAATTAAGTTCTGAGGATGGTACTTCCAGATGTCACCTTCCTGCCCCACACTACATGAGAAGCGTGTGTGTGACGTACAGCACACCTAAAGCAACCTACGCCTTTGGTATACTGCCAGACATCAGACTGCTCTAGACAGGTATCCCTAATGTTATGAATACTGCAACAATATTGAAGGACATTATTGGTTACTTGAAGAGACTGGGTGTAACTTATTTGCACATTTTTTCTTTGAGTGAAACAGACAACAATTAATGAGTTACCATCATCATCACCATATCATCCCCCATTTTCTACAAGGGATCTACCTACTTGTCAATCACGCTCTCCATAACTTTTATGCAATGTGGCCGGAGTTTGATACCTCTGTACTGCTAATATTTGTGAATGTCCCCTTTGTTCCTGAACACTGGCACTACTAGTATGTTTATTCTCCAGTCATCTGAAATATGCCTCTCTCCATATTCCTAGGAGTATCCTCAAGGTCCATCTCCCCTCTTTTTCATGTTCGCTGTGACCTCATCTAAGCTTACTGCCTTCTCTGACTTCATTTTCCTTAGTAGTGTTGTTGTTCTTCTAGGATGGGCTCCTCTTCTCTCTCTGTAGGCTGTGTCTGGGGCAGTACTGCTTCTGTGGGGTTTTCTTCAATCAGAAGCGGCCGGAAGTACTCCTGCCTTTGATGTTCTGTGGACTGGTGAGCAGTTTATGAAGGGTGTCAAACTATCTTCTTTATTGTTCTGTCCTTGCCTTGCAACCCGATACAGTTTCTTTGTGCCATCTACCGACTCACTTTTCAGAAGCTGGTAGAGTGCTTCTGATGCCTTGTTCTTTGCCAACTGCAATTCCTTTCTTAGTCTGTTTGTTAGCCTGGTCCATCTTTTATATCTCCTTTTTTTCCTGCACTCCTGTTTTTTTCTCCTGGACTTCTACAATCCACCACTGGCTTTCCTTATGTACTTAATTTCCATACCTGGCTTGGCCTCATATCAGTTCTGCAGTCCTCACACATGCTGTTTTGAGGCTCTGCTATTCTTCTTAAATGCACCAAATTCCTATTCCTGAAGTACTAGAGCCCCAAGTAATTACTTGAACTGTTGTGCTTTCTCTACAGTCTTCAGCTTGGTCTCCGTTGACCTTAGAGCCTTCTCTGATCACTGCTTTTAGCTGATTATGGCAACCAGTGGTTTATACTGTGGGCTGACAGTTTCATTGGTGGTAACTTTACATTCACTGATTCTACCCCAATGCCCTTTCCTTACCAGGAGAAGATCTACCAGAGCTACACTGTGGCCACTCTTGCATGTGATCTAGTGTCTCTCTCTCTCTTTCAGAGCCATGTATTGGCTACTACCAAGTCATTTGCAAGACAGAAATTTAGAATGGCCACTCCTCTATTCCTGATGCCCCACCCATGTGGACCCTGGCAGTCCTCATATCCTGTTCTCTCTGTCTCAATATGTGCATTCAAGTCACCCATTATAAACACAGACTCATGTTGTCCTGCTTTACCTAGTCGATCCTGCAACCGCTGTGAATGCACTCTTCTTCACTATCACAACCTTGTTGTTGGGCATAGGCTGAAATTATACATACTGCCCTGTCATCAGGCTGAAGTCAGACTGCCATGTGTGTCACAAATTCCGAGGACATCCTTCACAGTCCTCTGAAGCAACCCCTCGCAACAATTCCCACATCATTTCTAGCCTGTCCTCTTCGACAGTAGTAGACTCCAAATCACAAGCAAAGTAGCTTTGCTGCACTGCCCTACCATCTTGTGCTCTGGATACAGAGGATGTCCAGCCTCCTCCCTACCATCATGTCATCTACTTCCAATCTCTCACCTGTCAGTGAACCTACACTGAGGTGTCACAATCTCAGTTCATGTTTAGCAAATTGACAGGTTTTACATTCTTCTTTCACTCAACAGAGCTATGCCAGGTAATCCAAGCTGGGCAACTTGACATGAAACTGCCAGTAGCTTACTGCCCATGGCTGCTGGGCTTTACAGGGGGCACACACTGGCCAATAAGGGCACATACACCCCTCTCACCATTAGCATGTGTCCCTAGCATAGGTTAGAAAAGGCTGGGTCTTCAAACCACTTATCACTGGCAAATACACATGCAGATTTGATGACATTAACCAACACAACCGAATCACCTAGTATTATACACAGTTGAGTGGCTAGCCCTGCCACAGTGCACAGTTTGTGATCTCTGTTCTCCTTTGAGGATTCTGCACACCACAGCATATAACCAAAGTAACTCTTTCCTCTATAGAGCAGCTTATAGAGCCTGTAGTGCTGCCCACAATTCCATTTGTTGGGAAGTTGGAGATGGAAACACTCAGCATGTTTTTCTGATGTTAGAGGAACTCCTCAGAGATACAAGAGGCACAATGGCAACTCCAAACACGCAATGGCCAGAGGTCATGATTGAACCTTGTGCATAGAAAGCAAAGACCTTAACCATTATGCCAAGTGGGAGAAAGAAGAGTATTAATGACAAATGAAAAAAAAAAATTATATTTCAGTATAACAGTCTCCCTATGAAAAAAATTTCACACAAACAGGTGGGGTGGGGGCAGGTAGCTACCTAGGGGATGCATTTGGTTGGAAAGTCTAATACTTCAAAGGACATTTACTGGTCCAACCTATCACCAAAGAGAGGGCCCATAGCAAAGCCAGGTAACTACATCCAGCAACTCCCAACCAAAAGGCACAATGGCAAGGACTACACCAAAATGACTGGTGATGGAAAAAATGAACAAGAAAGCAACTGGATATACCCATAAAAAGCAAACCAGATGATTTGGAAGTCCTCAACCTTAACTCCAAGCAAATTACCCCAAGACGTAGCAAAGGTACACCAAAAACATTTCACATACATCTCCAGCCAAATTGTCCAATTAACATCACTGAAGACATCAAATTATGAACATAGGTCATCTGATGTGCTGTCTGGGCTTTATCCTGCTGTGCCATAGGGCCAGACCTTCATCCACACTCCTTGAATACAATTTGAAACCCACTGTCAACAGATGCAAATTCTATACCCTGGCTTCTTGACTTCAAACAAGCAAATAAATAAATAAATAAACAAACCAAATATCGGTAATCTTACAATGGATAAAGAAATTTGTCAGCACAGACATTGAATCACTTTACACACTACTGTCCCATAAACATGACACCAAAGCCACAAAACAGCTCTTAGTTCAAGAAGGGATACAATTTGTCCAAGAAGGGACATCATCAGATCCCTGCTGCAACTTGTTCTAGTCAATGACATCTTCCACTTTGCAATCCAAGTTTTTCAAACAAGCTAGAGGACTGTCAATGGGGGGTGACCATGCCCCCCCCCTTAGCTTTACCAATGAGGTCCTCATATAGTAAGGAAACTACACATTCATTCCTCCTCATTTGTGTTTCACAACACAAACTACCTGCATTTCACTGATGACATCATTCGGAAATCTGATGTCAACTCCTAGGAAAAATTCACGAAGTATATCAACTCTACTAGCTTCCTTAGCCGTAGCATTCATCTAAGTGCCGAAAAAGTTCCCTTTCTACAACCAAATATACACAAACACCTGCATACACAGAGGGCAGCAAAGGACTTTTCACAAAGATTCACCACAAACTCACCTGTGTAAATGGTTATCTACCTGTTGGGCCTAACCACTACACCACAAAGACAGACAAATGACAGACTCCAAATAAGTGAAAAATACCACCTAAACGCTGAAAGAAAAGAAGTTATGTACTCACCATAACGTTCCATCGGAGTAGTTGTACTTCATTTTTCTTCAACCTGTGGGTATTCGGATCCATATCGAATCAGAGCTGGCAACTTTACAAGCATCTGCTCCGAGCTCCAAGCTCCTCCCCCTTACCCAAAATACACCGCCATCTACTGCCTTTCCTCAGATTGTGTTTGCTGCAAACCAAACTAACCAGCAACTCATACTAGAAAGAAACCATAACATGAGAAGGTTCTGGGGAAGGAGGTTGGGACAGTTGAAGAAAAATGAAGTAGAACTACTCAGATGGAACGTTATAGTGAGTACATAACTTCTTTATCTGAAGTAGTTAACTTCATTTTATCTCCAACCTGTGGGACAGAGTCCTCAGCTACTCACGCCCCTGGGAGGCCCTCATGGAAGAATATTCCGGAGCACCGCAGAGCCAAAAAGATGCTCTCCTTCTAAAGATTAAATCCAACTTATAATGAGAAATGAAGGTATGCGACTTAACCCAAGTTGCAGCAGAACAAATGTCATCCAATGACACCCTAGACCAGAAAGCAATAGATGTCACCATAGATCTGGTAGAGCGAGCTTTAACTGGACCAGGTGGAGACAAACCTTTGTCTTTGTAAATTTGCAAAATACACGGAGTAATCCATCTAGCAAAAGAAACTTTGGAGATGGCCTTACCCAAAAAGGGCTTAGAAAAAGACACAAACAACTGGTCAGACTTACGGAAGGGCTTTGTTCTGTGCAAATAAAAACAAAGTTGTGTATGAACATCTAGTAAATGCAGTTTATATTCACCTTGGTTTTGAAAATTTGGCAAGAAAACAGGCAGATTAATTGATTGATTAAAGTTTGATTCAGATGCCACTTTTGGTAAGAAAGAAGGGTTCGTGTGGAGGGAAACCCTATCCTTATGGAAGATCAAATAAGGGGGCACAGCAGACAAGGCCTGAAGCTCAGAAACCATCCAAGCCAAAGTAATAGCCACTAAGAAAGCTGTCTTCCAGGACAGAAACTTTAAATCCACTGAAGCTGCAGGTTCAAAGGGGGGAGGCAACCAAGGCCCGAAAAATCAAAATAAGGTCCCAAGGAGGAACAGGATTCTTAACTGCAGAGTGTAAAAGAAAAGTGGCTTTCAGAAAAGCCTTACACAATCTGGAAGAGGCCAGGGCATTCATGTTCCCGCCAACATGAAAATTTGAAATGGCTGCCAGTTGCACTTTCACAGTGGAAGAACTGACCCCTTGTTGAAAAATGTTGGCTAAAAAATCCAGGACCGCGGATACAGGGGCCGTAAAAGGATCCAGCTTTCTATGAGATGCCCAAATAGGAAATAGTTTCCATTTACTGCGGTAAATCTTCCTGATGGAAGACTTACGAGATGCGACCAGAATAGTTTTTACTGAAGATGAAAGACCAGGAGTCCTGGCAAATAAGGGAACTGAAGCACCTAAGCTGCCAGCTTGAGGCTGTCCAGTTTGGGCAGACAGATGTCCGAAGGATGAGAAATGAGATCCAGGCAGGGATCTAGACTCCAAGGAGGAACTAGAACATGAGACCAGAGGAAGGGAAACCAAACAAGATGATGACAGAATGGGACAATGAGGATCACCTTGCACCCCAGTCAACAGGCCTTCTGAAGAAACTTTGGAATGAGTGGTAATGGGGGATAAGCATAAAGAAGCCCAGGAGGCCAAGCATGGACTACAGCGTCTCTGGGGGGGGGGTTCCCCTGGTGAGGGGATCAGAGCGAAGAACTCGCTGCACTTTGCGTTGGAAGGAGATGTGAAGAGATCGCAGCAAGGCTGACCCCATGCAAGGAAGATCTCCTCAGCTACTGACCGCTTTAAAGACTACTCGTATGGCATCAGAATAGCCCAACTCAATTTGTCCGCCAAAATTTTGTAGCATCCCAGGATGTGCATTGCAATCAAAAACTGACTGGTGGAGATCGCCAACTCCCAAACTCTCATGGCCTCGCGACACAGAGGGTAAGATCTGGTTCCTCCCTGTTTGTTGATGTACAAGAAACAGACATGTTGTCTGACTGAATTGCAATGGATCCCAGAGGAACAGTATGGAAGGCCTGCAACGCTAAAAGCACTACTTTCATCTCCAGTACATTGATGTGCAATCTGGTCTCGATCTGGGACCACGTGCCTTGGACCATCCTTACCAGATAATGCCCCGTCCCACCCTAGCTGGGAGGCATCCATGGTCACTGTGGCTTGGGTTGTGGATGGAACAAATGGGCGTCCCACCACAATCTCTAGAGATTGGAACCACCAGAGAAGTGACGCCCTGCAGGCTTTGCTGATATGAATTGGGTATTCCATGGGCATAACCAGCCAAGACCACTGTACAGCGAGAGTCCATTGTAGAACACGCATGTGAAGATGCAGGCAGGGATGAGAGAAATTGCGGCAGCCATAAAACCCAAGGCTCTGAGAACATCCACCTCCATCGGCAACCTGGGGCCAAGAATCAGTGATACATGAGCCCTTAGACTCTGGACCCTGTCTGGAGATGGGAAGACTTTCAATTGAAGGATGTCCAGCCGTGCCCCGATAAAGTCCAAGCTCTGTACAGGATTCAAGAGTGACTTGGGAACGTTGACCATAATCCCTAAAAAAGGTCGCAAGATGTAGTAAGAAATCCCTGCCTTGGCAAAGAAGACGCTTGGTGGAAGCAGCGAGGAGCCACTCATCTAGGTAAGGGAATACCTGAACCCCCTGAAGCCTCAGGTGAGCCGCTACTACTGCCATTACCTTGGGGAATGCCCTGGGGGCTGTGGTGAGACCAAAGGGCAGGACTCAGAACTGGAAATGACTGGCGCCCAGACAGAAGCCAAGGAATCTCCTGGAGCTTCTGTGTATCTTGATATGGTAGTAAGCGTCCTGGAGATCTATCGAGCACATCCAGTCGCATTCTCAAAGAGAAGATAGAATGGACTGCAGAGTGACTATCCGGAATTTCTGTATGGCGACAGCCAGGTTTAAGGTTGACAGGTCCAAAATGGATCTGAGGTCCCCCATCTTTTTGGCACTAAAAAGAACCTGGAGTAAATGCCTAACCCGAACTGATCAGGGGGGTGCCGGTTTGATGGCTCATTTTTAAAGCAGCTTGGAAATTTCTAGCACTGCCGTCTCCCTTTGAGCGGATGGGACATCTGGGAGGTGCTTTGGTCTGATTGGAGGGGCAACAAATGGGATGGTGCAACCTCTGGATATTATACATAGCACCCAATGGTCTGCAGTTATGGACTCCCATGCCGCCGGGTGCAATGATAATCTTCCCCCGACTGCCTCCACAGTAGGGCAGTCGAGCAACCCCTCAGGGTTGCTGTGCGGGCCTGTCTGAGAAGGGGTCTCTAAACCCAAAGTTCCTCGGACCCCCTCTGCACCTGGGCCAGCATCTATCCTGTCCCCCTCTGCCTCTAGGGGACAAGTTGTCCAGAGAGTCCTGGGAAAACAGATTTCTGGAACCACATCTTCTTTTGCCCTCTCTGATTCCAGGAAAAGGATCTTTGAGGGTTAGAGAAGTGGATTCCGACGGCAGACAAGGTCTTTCTGTCTTTTTCACTCTGGACAAAGGTGTTACGGATGGTCTTCCTAAAGAGAGAAGAACCATCGAAGGGAGCATTCGTAAAAGATGCCTTGAAGGAGTCCGCAAACTGACAGTCTGAGCCAAGGGTGTCGCCTGATAGCAATGCCAGTCCCAGCCGCCCTAGCTGCTCCTTCCGTACCATGAGAAAGGAGACGCATGGACGTGTTCGACACTGATTTCAGAGTAGACATCTTCCTGGAGAGCAGACGCTCATCTTCCTGCGACAGACTCTGAAGGCGACTCGGCTAACTCCGTGACTAGGTCCCACTGCAGTCGTATGACGTGTTTCAAGTAGTTCAGCGCTCAGATGGAAAATGTCACTGAAGAATACACTCACTTTCCAAAATCAATCCACAGTCCTGGATTCCTTATCCGGAGGGTGGACCGAAGAACTCTTTGGAGCCAGTTCCCTCTTGGTGTCTGCTGTAACCACCATAAGGTCCATAGGGGATCCTTTACACCAGGCCGGTCAGAGGGTGGAGAGAGAATTTTATCCTGGTGCTTTGATATTGGCTCTACAGTGTCCAGCTCCTTCCATGCCTGCATGGTAATAAGATCCACTAAAGGATCCACCGGGGGGACACCCGGGAAGTAGATGGGCACATGCCAAAAGCCTCCAGGAACACTGATTCATCCGAAGAAGGTTGTGGGGCTGACCAACCTCCCCTCTAGCAGAGGATCTCCATGATGTCTCCAAAGGAGACATCCTCGGGAGGTGACCTGGGAGAACCTTCTCCTTCATCCAAGTTAGTGTTCTCGGTAAGGGACTCAGGGTAGTCCAAGTGCCTCCTTTTGCACGTGTGCTTACGATGCCCCTCCTCAGTGGGACTCTCTGAAGAGGGCTCACGAGCAGCAGGGAGTTCCTACAGGGGAACCGCCTGGGGCTCCTCTAGCACTGGCTGCCCCTGAGACAAGATGAAGGGAGTTGCAACAGAGTCTGAGGGAGCCCTGGGCGGAATCCTAGTGAATAGGCTGGGCTCTTGATCCTTGGGAGAGAACCCTCTCCACCACGAACGCCGAAGGAGAGCGTACCTCCTTAGAGCTCAGCAAGGAGGAAGCTCTGCCCAGGTCTGTCGTGAGGATCAGAGCCAAGGCTAAGGTAACCGGAGCTCCGAAGGATCGGCCTGGATCCAACAAGGTTTGAGCTGAAGACACATCCAGCCCCTCGTATCTGACTCCCAGTCCTCGGCCCCGAGAGCTGCTCGGATCCGAGCTAGTCAGATCCGAGGAACTCAAGGTAGTCGCTGGAGTCGAGATTGGTGGAACCATCGGTGCCGAATCCCCAGCTCCGAAGATCCTCGGATCCATGTACCCCGAAACCGAAGGCGGATCAGGGAAGGAGAAATCGGGTGGAAGAATGGCATCGAGGTCCCCCCTCCAGAGAGAGAGGGGCCTGGCAAGACTCCCATCTGTATTTGGGTCCAAATGAATCTCATCATCCTGTCCATGTCCATTTCTGAAAGACTCTGAGTAGAGCGAGAGGATGCAACAGACTCTGATCTGGCTAGTCGCTGGGAGGATCTGGAAGAAGGCCTTGGCTCCGTCGGCTCCGGGGAAAATGTGGGGAAGTGGAGCAGCAGAGAAACAGGTCTCAAAACTTTAGAAGGTGGGCCAGGGAAGGCCTCCCAATCAGGAGACCTCTTACGGGGCCTATCCCCTTTCTTTTCCTTGTCTCTCCCTCTCTCTGAATCCTTTTGTCTGTACTTTTTGTCTTTGTTTCTCCCTTTAATAACTTCCCTTCAGCAGGTCTAACGGGAGGGTGCGTCCTAACCTGAGGGGGGGGGGGTCAGCGTAAGCTGCAGAATAAGAAGCCAAGACCGTGACCACTGAAGAATCTAGGGTCGACGCTGGAAGCAGGCAGTTAGACGCGAGGTTGGCCCGTCTCTTAGGGCCCTAGGATTCAACCCTGCACAAATGCTGCATTGGACGTACCAGTGGGAAACGCCCAAGCAAACAACACACAGAGTGTGGCCATCCGCTGATGAAAGCTTATGGCTACACTCTGTGCATTTTTTAAAAGGCTGGTTTAGGCTGATCAGACATCACAGCAAAACACAAACAAAAAAACCTAGCCTGACCACACTAAGGAAGGGAAGGAACTACACAAAAAACTACCTCAGTGTTTTTTTTGAAACCAACACACTAGCGCGAGGGAGGAAAGGGAAAACTAACTCAGTGAAAAACTCACTAGAACAACACCAAAACACCACTGAAAGCTCAGAGCTGCGGAGATCACAATGCTGATGCATGAAGCAGCAAACGATATCTGGGGGAAGGCAGTAGGTGGCGATGTATTATGGGTAAGGGGGAGGAGCTTGGAGCAGATGCTTGTAAAGTTGCCGGCTCAAATCTGATATGGATCCGAATACCCACAGGTTGAAGATAAAATGAAGTTAACTTCTTCAGATCTTCAGCTTCCTGTAGAAAAGGTTGAGAAAGAAGAGAAAAAATCCTGAACTCCCACTAAATGTAGCCGAAAAAACAAAGTGATTCATCTTCAACAGAGTTCTGGAAACCACATCACTAGTCAAGTGCTGCAAACGAGATCTAAGGAAAGTGGATGATGCAAGAACTATAGGAGAGGATTCTGAGCTTCAGAGCCATAGTCTGATTGCTGGCCTCAGACCTAATCAGATCCAATAACCCACAAGTTGAGATGGAAGGAAAAGACAACACTGTACACAAGGTCATCAAATACCATGCACACAAGAAGGTCAGACCTGCTTGTAAAGTGGAAACATTGGGCTCCAATAGGGAAGAACTCCTGAAAGACCCAAAGAGGATACAGCCATGACCAATATCATCTTTTGACTGTCTATCTATCAAAGCACCACAGCACGCAACACCTCTCAAGGTCTAGCCAAGAATAACAGGACCCAAGAAACCTTCTTCCTCAAAGCATGCCTCCAATGATGGCCTAGACTTTGCCATCACTTGCTCCATCAATATAAGAGAAACCATGAAAATCACAGAAGAAAACTGAAAATGATAGGATATTAAAGACAGATTTATTGCACCACATCACAAACCAAAGTTCATCAACAAGATTGGTAGGGAGAATATCAGGGGCCTAATACAGCAAGGTTCAACTGGGCCTTTCTAACCAAGGACAAAAAAGCTGGCACCCAGCATTGTAGTAGCAGAATCTTCAGATAACAGGATCTACATTTCAAAACATGGCAGACTACAATAAAAATGGAAGATAATCATAAACCTTGTCAGTAAATTGTATACATATTTGTGTACAATAATAACATCTTACTGCCACTGTGAGTTTCTATACATTTGGTCTGCCCAAGTTTGAGGTGTTATTTCCATGTGCTATAAACTTTCCCTGCTTTGGAGGAACTGTGGTGCACTGCTGGGCAGCTGGGAACTAAAACGGTATAAAAGGTTGAATGGCTACACAGCATCAGCTCTCAATACGCTTCTGCAGCAAGTCCCTTTTGGCTCTTATGACTGCACTTAAACCAGAGTCTAGTACATTCAAAGACAGTAAAATTTTCAACAGATGTTCCTATTACTTCAGACTTGGGTTTACTTGTCTTCCCCTGATCTGAGTGTCAGCCTTTAAAAGGACTATACTTCATCTTCCAACAAGGCACCATAAACATGAATATGCTCCATGTCCAATAGTAATTATGGCATGACTGCTAGCCTTCTGATATATATATATATATATATATATATATATATATATATATATATATATATATATATAATTATTATACAGCTACCTGTTTTATTCTTAGATGCAACATATTACAACAGCACTTGGTCATTATGAGTTCAGTTTATGTGGCAAAATAGGTTATTTTCAATTTTATTCATGTACCAAATGGTTTCTGCTAGGAAGTGATCATAGGAAGTTATTAGGCTAATGGTCCTAGGGCCCTTACAAGCCTAGATTACAGCTAGGCTAACTGCCCCTGGTCGTCTTTTAAGTCTGTATACATTTTATTCTTGAATGTAACATGTTAAATGATTGCTTAGTCTTTATAAAACCAGTTTGTTAAAACACTAGCCTTAATTATTTTAGTACCTTAGTCTCGCTTTTGCCCTCTGAGCTTTTATACTATGCATAACTGCGCTCAGTGCTCTTGGTTCTGGTAATCATATGTCCTCCCTGGTGTTCCTTGCAGCACCTGGGCCAGGAGGATGCTAATTCTTTCACCACCAATACTACTTCCACCCTGAGACAAACAGCTGGGGTCTAGTCCCCTGCTAAATTCTGTACCCTTTACCCCAGCCACTGTGCTAACATGGTAATCCCTGTGGGACATTATTGCTCTATCCCCAAAGGTTCTTCCAACCAGCATGGAGTTTCCAACTAGGTAATCACACCAGCCCCATTAATAGGTACTGTGACCCATACCTGGCCAAAGTTAGCCAATAATTTAGTAAACACCCACACTTTCTCTCTACTATTCTCTACCGGGATATCAGTGAAGGCTAATTCATGCATTCAAAAAGCTTGCTGGGGTCACCTCGATGACTAACCAACGTGGTTGTAGGTATTTCTCTCCCAACCAAATTCCTATCCCCTCCCCCCAAGGTCAACCAGTCACCCACAATATATTCCTCAATGGTCTTAACACTTTCTGCCACCGTTGTTGTCCAGCTAGGTCTGCCATTCTAGTCAGATCCTGTATGCCTACTGCCTTTCCCCTCTGGCTGCCCAGGGGACCCAGGTAGATAGGATCTACTTAATCATGGGTTTGACCGCTCTGCTTCCAAGTCAGATTCCTTGTTGCTTCCTTCCATCACACTGCACTTGTTTCTAGATCTTCTGATCCATGATTTATAGTTGTTGATCTGTGCTCCTGTTTGACACACCACCCCCTCATATTTAAGAGATGAAAGAGCTCCCATGTAACTCACCATTTTCTCACTTTGAAGCTATAAAACTGCTCCAGAGGCATAAACAGACTTCTTCCTAAGAAAACAGATGTCCACCCTCCACAACAAACTCCTAGACAACCAGGATTCTTCCTACCAGGGGCGACCTCTGCAATGAGCTTTACTCACAAAACAAATCCCAGTGCACAAGTGAACCCTCTTTACTGTTCCCACCGACCAACTCACTCCAGCAAGAGATAAGAGCTACATGCAAACTCTAAGTCTCTCCAGCACTACAAAAAACTGCCTCTAGCACCTCACTACTGTTGCTCCTGTCTAGCTTCACTTTTTAGTCATCACTGTCTTTACTGGATGACAAGCTGCACCAAGGCCTCAGACTTTTCCCCACCTCAATAGGCTTGCATTAGGCTACGGGTGACCCTGACAAGTCAACATCTGCACCTTCACTGGCAGCCCATCACCCTCCAACTGTGATTTTTGGTTGTGCTCCAGTAAAGTTACTATAAGCTCCCTGTTAGTCTAGCACCACAGAAACTCTATCATCCTCCCTTCTGCCAGCTTTGCTCAAACTCTAACTACTATGGTGCATAGCTCTGCCACTAAACTCATCTTTAAGCACATCTTCCCTGCAATATAGGCCATTCATCTCCTGCAGACTTGGGAAGACATTGCTCACAGTTTCTCCTCATTTGTAGATGGCACATGGTTCCAAGAGAAAACAGGGAACATTATCTTACCAAAGGCACATAACCACAATCTGATTCCAACTTATGGATGCCTTCTTCCTGTCTATAAATTCTTGTGGAAGTGAGTGCTCACGCAAAAATACCTACCAACCTCAAAGGGGGATCTGCTCACTGTTGCCCTACTCACTACAATTGCTCCTCGGGGGCTGTATGCCACAATAGGGTATCCAATCCCAGTTTATACTTTTCCTGTCTACCTTCATGTTGTTAAGCTATCGCCACCTTTATCTGAAATGGCAGTCCCAAGATCCTGTACTAAAACAGTGGTGGTGCTGCGGTAGCGTTGTCGCCTCACAATTAGCCGCTGTCCTGTTCGATTCTCAGCTAGAGCATCTTCTGTGTGGAGACATGCGTGAATGGGCGTACCTTCATTGAAGGTTGTGCGTCAGGGCTGTCAACTCGGCACGTAAAAATCTACTGCCAATCATTAGCAGACCGGCGTTCTGCTGTGGCGACCCCTAACCGGGAAAAGCCGAAAGATGCACCAACAACTGATCATGGATCCCACCCACCGAGTTATCAGTCTCTCATGGATTTTCAAAAGTATGCCCTGTATGTTCTAGATGCTTAGCACTCCCTTTCTAGATGGCAGTCTATACCCCCTCCCACCCAGGACAGTCCTAAGATAAAAGCCTAGTGCCAGAGAATAACCCTCCTGTAGGTCCTCCCTATAATGCAGATCACCAGACCACTCCCAAATCAAAAAACAATGGACACATTTCCTCAGATTGCCCACAAAACTCCCTAGTGCCCACTTAACTGTTCCCCAGCAACCTCTCTGGTGTGGGACCCCCTCAACCTTCTTTCATCTGGCCATCTCTTCCACTGACAGTCAATTCCCCCAATGCTTTAGGCCAACCATAACTCTAAGCAGTCAATTCTGATTTGCTGTCTAGTAAATATAAAAGATGATTTGCGATTACATTTGTGAATACAAAAACAGTCTTGTCTTTGAAAGGAATAAATGGTTAAAAAAATAAAAGGAAAAGCCTTAGTACTGATTTTGTCATTTGTTAACTAGAAAAGACAGACTCAGCCAATAGCCCATTTTCAGCAGAGGCACAGGGAGAAGAGTTTCATAACACAGTAGGACTGTGGTGTGGATGAAAATTATCACAGTATGATCTCAATAAAAGGTTAAGTTCATCTCTCGCAAAGGTGTCCATAGTGTGTGGTTGTTGCTGGAACGTTAAAACCTGTCACTACATTGGCATTACAACAGTTACTGTTAATAAAACACAGAATCATCGTTGGGCAAAAGCAGTTTCCTCTGAGAAAATTTCAATCCAGTTCATAAAGTGAAACAAATAAGCAAAGAAAAATCAATGCCATTAGCTGGGGGTTGGGGAGCTGCCATTTTCCATCAAGAAGCAACTGTAAAAATTCATAAACGTGGTACACAGCAAATAGCAATACAATGAGCAGCTACTGAGTAAAGACGACTTCAATTATCAAGATTACAAATTTCAGAGATGGCATGTGCTACCTAGTAGGTAAATGGAGTTTCTTTGTTTGAGGTTAATGTCCATTAAAACTAGAACCATTTCCTAAACGAACAGCTATGAAACTAAATTGACAATGTTTGAATAGAAAGTTAATGTAACCTCTTGTTGATAAATAAATCTAAGCCTTCAAATGAAGGACGTAGCTAATGGAATTAAAATGTACAAAATATAAAATTAGGCTGAACTACAGCCAAATGTGAATGTTGCTGTACCTCATCACAGCAACTAGCCATTTATAAGTGTGACCCCTTTTCCTGACCATATAAATTTACCTAACACTGTGGACAGACAAGTTCCCGCAGCTTCCCCAGCCAGCTTGGTCAACATGGGCATCCTGAGGCAGTATAGCAACTGCCTCATGTTCACAGACAACCCTCTACTCCTAGTCCACACAAACTCAACATGCGAGATGCATTATATTAAGAACCTTGAATCCATGCTTTGTCACACACCATTTACTACATATGACAATGAGCAAACTGTCAGCATGCACACCTCAACTCCTACTTCACCCAATCACACATACCTACATATGGAGAGGTCCTCACCAGAAATATACCCAAGCACCACAGACTTTCCAAACACAAACACGCTACACATAATACTTACTCTGCAGTACACAATACAAATAATAGCTGATGTACCAGTTTCTCACCCATCAAGCCCTTAAGGCAAACCACAAAACCAAACATATTAGTAATAGATGGTTCCATTGTGAGACACACAGATGTCCCTCTCATCATGCTGGATAAGGAAAAGGTCATGGTCAGCTGTCAGATGACAAGATACATCATATCACACATGCACTCAAGTCTCTCAACAACAACTCCATCATGCGAACGATTTGAGATGTACTTCTCTGGACTATATTAAGAGAGACCTGACTGAGCTCTCAGACTCAGTGTCTCAGGCAGGTAGTCCCTATCCTTGAGAAGCATTTTACCTTTATGTAGGCTGATGCCTCCTCAGTTTGTGTCTTTCGGCTTTTCCCGGTTAGGGGTCGCCACAGCGGAACTCCGGTCCGCTAAGGATTGGCAGTTGATTTTTACGTACCGGCTTGCCAGGCCTGATGCATAACCTTCAACGAAGGTACGCCCATTCACGCATATCTTCATGCAGAAGACGCTCTACCTGAGAATCGAACCGGACAGCGTCTTACTGTGAGGCGACAACGCTACCGGAGCACCACCACCGCGGATGATGCCTCCTCAGTACAAACAGAAAATTATTGACTTGAACAATTGGCTTAGTTTCTGGTGTCATTCTAAGGGGATCCAGTATCGGTCAGCCTGGGATGACATGATTGACCGACCTCGATGCTTTGCCAGAGATGGACTTCAACCCCTGGGATTTCTGCAACTAGTTAAGGCTCTTGCCATCCTCATAGTGCCTTTTTTTTTACAGCAGTGTCTCAAGGACAAAATTCCCAGACGTAAAAACTTACTCTAAAAACAACCTCAAGGTTATGCTGCTAAATGCAAGTAGTCTTAACATGAAACTACACTTGCTGGAAGCAGTCCTCACCTTGGAAAACGCAGAAATTTGTGCAGTCATGGAGACCTGGTTCAAGGCTGTGGATAGCACCCCAGCCATACCAGGTTACACCGCCTTCCACACGTTCAGACCACAAACTGAAGGCATGAAAACTAAAAAGACGTGGTGTATCAATTTTCATTAAAGATAAATACACCTCCAGATTGGTTAAACAGTATGATTCCCTGGAGATACTTCAGGAGCAATTAATTGTTGGTAGGACACCTATTCAAAACATTGCCAGCTACAGGACTCCCTCTGTGAATCAGATCACCCACTCTGCCTATTTGGATCTATTTGAGTCTATCAAGATACATCCAAACACTGTGGTTTGGGGTAACTTTAACTACCCAACCGTTCAATGGACAAATTACTCATGCTCAAACTCACTTGCCCAAAGGTTCCTTAACTTTGTTAACTTCAATGCTCTGGACCAGCAATTTGACACCCCTACAAGGGGTGCCAACATCCTGGATCTGGTGCTTACCAATATGGGAGACCACTGTAGCACCCCCACTGGGAGGGCTTTCCTGGTGAGATCTGACCACAAATCAGTCTTATTTGAAGTAACTATAACACCTGGCCACCCCTAGCAGCAATTAAACAACTTCTACAAAGCAGATTATAACCTCTTACAGGATGGTATAAATAGCTTCTCTGCACCTCCCCCCTCTGATGGAACTGGCAACTATGCAGAGTTCTACACTAATGCTGTATAACTGCATTGACTCAACCGTACCTGGCAGGAGCAAAATTAGTTCCTCTAGGAAGAGCAAACCTGCCTGGGTGGACAACTGCCACTAACAGGCATTACAATATGAGGAAGACATTACTCTCCAAGAGTAAGAAGGTGTGATCCCTAAACTGGAAACACTCCCTCATCAGCTTAAACAAGCAAATAAGACTTCTTGTGATGTCCTCCAAAGCAAACTATGAATCCAAATTAGCTTCAACTAAAGACAACCATAAGATGTTCTTTAGTTACCTCTGTAACCTAAAAGGAAAGGCCCAGATTTGTGCCAAACTGAGTTAGTGATACCGCATATACTGAGCCTGTAGACATAGCTAACCTGCTGGCAGACAGGGTCTGTGAAAACTTCACTCCCCTGTCCCCGCCGCACATTCCATGACATTCCTGCCACCTTGTCCCCTACATTGCATCTCTAAAGAACAGGTCATTAACATGCTCTCTAAGGCCAGGAACACAGCAGCTATGAAACATAACATCCCAGGCTGCATCATACATGGGCTCCAACAAGAATTAGCAATACCACTGAGTACTCTTTTCAGTCATAATCTAAGCATCGGCTTAGTCCCAGCTGAATGGAAAATGGCCACAGTTATTCCCTTGCACAAAGGTGGTACTTCTACTGTCCCCAGGAACTATAGACCTATTAGCCTGACTAGCCTTATCTGCAAGGTCATGGAGAAAATCATCATGGACCTAATCAACAAAGATATAGGATTATCTCCAAACACTGGACCCTACTCAGTTTGAATTTGTCAGAGGGAGATCGTTCCTGTAAAACCTGGTGGACTTCTTTGAAACAGTCACCAAGGCCCTGAAAGTGGGGAAATCTGCGCATACAGCCTACCTAGACTTAGCCAAGGCATTTGACACTATCCCTCACTCAGGCATCAATAAACTCACCCAGCTAGGCATCAACTCTTGTATCATTAGATGATTCTCTAACTGGCTCACTTCTAGAACCCATATAGTCAAAAAAGGGGAATCCACCTCCAACAGCAGACTTGTAGCCAGTGGTGTTCCACAGGGATCAGTCCTGGGACCTCTACTGTTTTGAATCTATTTCTCTTAAGTACAAGCAAAAACTAAAGGTCTGTGCCTGACAAAGTTTGCTGATGACTGCAAACTGGGAGCTTTCACAGATTCTCCAAACGATGTCAACATCCATCAAAAGGGTCTTAAACAAATGATTGGTGCCAAAGTCATGGCCTTAAACTCAATGCAAACAAATGTATCATCATCCCTTTCGGGAAGGGTGATGTCCCTAACTACCACATC
The DNA here is from genome assembly GCF_019279795.1 of Protopterus annectens. Taxonomy (NCBI): domain Eukaryota; kingdom Metazoa; phylum Chordata; order Ceratodontiformes; family Protopteridae; genus Protopterus; species Protopterus annectens. Next base: position 813,225,162 of record NC_056725.1, read on the forward strand.
AATAGCAACACCTTAAGTACACACTCAGTGGTGAGACCTGGGCACTCAGGTTGACAGCAACCTCACCTTTGATCACCATGTCTCCACAGTGGTAAGGACATTCTTTATTGCTCATATCATAAGTAAGGGCACTACCTCCAGAAAAGAAAGAAGTTATAATTTCCCTGTACTCTTCCCTCATCAGCCCAATTTGAGTACAACACCCCTTTTGGCATGCACCATTCCGAGCACTTGCAACGATTGGAGAGATCACAAAGATTCTTCACAAGGAAAATTCTAGGTCTTCAGCATGTGCCCTATGTGGATCATCTGAAATCACTTACTTTACTTTGTTTCATGCAGACTACTCACAGGCGATCTCTGCTTTGCATACATGGAAATCTCAGATCCTGCCTTATTGGAAATGCTGCATCTCGCAAGTCAAATAGTACAGAGGTTACTCGCTCTAAAGACCTTAACCTAGTAGTGGACATTAATAGAACCTGCATGAGGGACAAATGCAATCTGGATGATTGGATGGGTAACTGTAAATTCACCCCAGGGGTTCCTCCTGTGTCCCTCTTGGACAGGGGGAATAGATGCCGATCATGGAAATAAAGGTAGAACTTGGCTAGACTTGTAAGGACCCTATTAGCCCATTCTCTTCCTATGATCCTATGTGTATGTCAATTCAGTATTGACAGAAAAAAGGTAATATCCAGTATGTACACATTTACAGGTCACTCTCATTCAGACATTTCAAAACAATAAGCTAACAATGAAAAAATTGTACACTTGTGTGTGCACCACACACTTGTTAATACATCAACTAAAATAAGACTTAACATCTCATATCTTACAAGACAGTATAAACAAAAATCTTTCTGATCCATCAATTAGCCTTCTAGATTTTGAGGTCCTTTGCCCTTTCTGCGACATCAATCAGACTTCAGGCTAAATCTATTTATTTTTTAATTATTTATGGACATTTGTTGACTGGGAAAGTCCACTGAGTCAGGAATCCATTTTCAGTGGAGGCCCGGGGAGAAAAGCTCCACAACTAAAATATACATAGTAGAAAGCATTAAACAATTTTAATCAAAGTGAGTTAATAAAATCGATAGAGTTGTTGTCTACATACACAAGTGTTAACAAATCGATAGAGTTTATAGATTATATATATACACACATATATATATATATATATATATATATATATATATATATATATATATATATATACACACACACACACACACATATGTATATATATATATATATATATATATATATATATATATATACATGCATACATACACACACAGAGACACATTATATATATATATATATATATATATATATATATATATATATATATATATATATATAGAGAGAGAGAGAGAGAGAGACATTCATCAGCATTTGGAACTCCTATTTCAAATCGCTGCACTCCATTTTTGCCTCCAAACATTTTTCTATTTTTTTTCTTTCAGAATGATTTTTGACAATGTACCCACCGAACACTAAGCCTGCCACTGAACAGACATTACACAATCTGAGGAAAGGCCATCATTCAGACAGCCAGGAGTGTGCTCTGTACTCTTACCAGCACTCTAGTAATGACAGCATTTCACATTTTTTTTGTTTTGACCTAAACATGCTCACTTATGCTACTCTGTCAACAAATGCATTCCCCATCACATCACAGAGGAGGGCTACCACTACCAACGTGGATGCTTACTCCAGCTCCCCAGCACAGGCTTACTGGCACTATTACAGGCCTCTCCTCTCTAGTAGAGGACTTGACATTAGAGCAGTAGCAGGAACCAGGTAGAAACCATCATCACTTTCCCAGGATTGGCAGGCCAATCCACCTTGCCTGTGCTGGCAAGTGCCTGAGCTGCTGGTCTAAACTGACTCACCAGGGCAGTTTGTCAGGGCTTTATGCTATTGGTGCTGGCTTCCAAATCCTTTTCTATTAACAGCACTGTTGTGAGCTGTACAGAATACACTGCAAGAACTAGCCCAATCATTATTACAGCCATGCTGCTGCCACCTTCAGTCTCTGCTCAGATACAGTTGTTTACTAAAGTTTTTTTTCCTCTCCTCCCTGCCATGGTGACCATCAAGTTTACCTCTCTGCTGCCTCCTGCTGCCCATTTGTTCTCTGGTTGAAGAGATCCCTACATCCTATTTGATCATGCTAGGGGAATAGTACAGTTGTGTATACTTACCATAAACATAGACGTTAGAGAGTGTATTCACTGTTGCAGTCATCACCTGTGGGTTATACCTGCTGTGGTAGCCCTCGGCTGGCCCAGATACCAGAGTCAATGTTTTTCTGCGTCAGCTGCTGTCGCTTGCTGCCTGACATCAGTGCTATAAAAGAAGGCAGCTGATGCCATTACATCAGTTTTTCTTGCCCTAACCAGTCAGAGGCCCAAGTAAATATGGCAAAGTGGTCCCGGTGGCTAAAAGCCACCGTTAGAAACTTATGTCTCCCTAAAGAAAGAGGACAGAAGGGGGAAGGAGGGTGGGAAACTAGGACTGAAACAGTGAATACACTTGAACATCCACATTTATGGTAAGTGTACACAACTGCACTATGTTCTTTGTGTTTCACTGTTGCAGTCATCACCTTTGGGAGGATACCCCAAAGCTGAGGAGTGGGGTGGTAGGATTAGTAAGAGACCTAGGAATAGGTCAGCATGCCCTGCAGAACTGCAGAGGCAAACCCTCTCCTAGCCTTAGAAAATAGAGGTAGGTGGTAATGCTTGGTAAAGGTATGGACAGAAGTCCAGGTGGCAACTTCCAGGATGCCCCTGGTGGGAACTCCTCGCAGGAATGCTGTGGAAGTGGAGGCTGCCCTAATGGAATGGGTTTGAATAGACTTGAGGGGGGGTTCCCATGCAATCTGTAGCAGAAATGGATACAGTGCGATATCCATTTGGAAATGGTTTGTTTGGGAATGAGCTTCCCCTCTGCCCCTGGGGCAAAGCTGACAAGTAGTTGGTCCGTTTTCCTGAAGGGTTTAGTACGGTCTAGATAGTATCTGAGCCGTCTTGTGCACATCTAGGGAGTGCAGAATTCTTTCCACCTTGTTTGGAAAGAATGGGGGGTAGATGTATGGACTGGTTGAGAGTTACATTAGATACCACCTTGGGCATAAAGGAGGGATTAGTCCTCAGGGAGACCCTGTCTGTAAGGAAGATGATTAAGGGCTCAATGGCCATTAGTGCCTGAAGTTTTGAAACCCTTCTGGCTGAGGTGATAGCTAGGAGAAAAACAGTCTTCCAGGAGAGGTATCTCAGTTCTGCTGAAGCAGCAGGTTCGAAGGGTGGTAAACTTAGTTTTTCCAAAACATAATTCAGGTTCCAGGCTGGAGTGAGTGGCCTTCTGGGAGGTCTGACATTAGAAACCCAATTGTTTAATCAAAGGATGGGAGAACAGGGGCTATTCTGTATCAAAATGACCTGAAATGGCTAAGGTGTGGATTTTAACAGAGAAGGAGAGGTCACTATTAAGCAGACCTGCTAGGTAGTCCAGGATAAGAGGGATGGAACATTGTGAGGTATTGTCCCCTCTGGACTGGCTCCAGGAGGAGACTCTCTTCCATTTTCCTGCATAAGATTTTCTGGTGCTGGGCCTTCTGTCTAGGACCTCTGCTGATAGTTTAAGAGTCTGCAAGTCTGGGTGCAGCATTTCCCCCCCAACCGAGTTAAGAGGTCTGAGATCAGGGGAAGCTGTAAGGTCAGGCTACGCAGTAAGGGGTACCAATGTTGTCTGGAGCAATAAGGATGGCCTTTGGTCTCTCCTCCCTTATTTTGATCAGTACCTTTGGAATACGAGGCAGAGGAGGGAATGCGTACACAAAGAGGGTGTTCCAGGGGAAGGTCAAGGCATCCATCTTCCACGCTAGGTGGTGATACTCCCTGGTACAGAATTTTGGTGACTGAGATGCGAAGCAGAGATCCACCTCCAGAGTCCCCCACGCCAGAGTGATTTGCAAAAAGATTTTTCTGTGGAGCTGCCATTCGTGGGGGTCCAGTAAGTTTCTGCTTAAGTGGTCTGCCAAGGTGTTGTTGATCCCTGGTAGGTATTGGGCTATCAGGTGTAGTCCCATGGAAGAGGTCCGTCAGCCAGAGGTTTATGGCTAGCCTGCACAGAGGGTAAGACTTGGGTCCCTCCCTGTTAGTTGATGTACTACATTACTGTGATGTTGTCTGTTTTGATAAGGGGAACCCCTGGCTTGAGATGGGGTTTGAAGGATGTCAGAGCCTTTTGTACTGCATCATTTCCTTCTGGTTAATGTGTAAGGGAAGGTGCTGGGAATCCCAAAGACCTTGGGTGCACCTGCCTTCTAGGTGAGTGCCCCAAGCTATGTCTGAGGTGTCAGTGGTAATGGTCTGCCCGGTTGGGCGGAGGGTGAAGGAAAGATCCTTGTTCTGGGCACAAGCCCTTGCCCACCAGAGAAACTTGGCCCTTATACAGGGGATCAGAGGGACAGAGGTCTCTAGAGGTTGAGTGTGCCGACACCAAAGGTTCTTTAGGTACTACTGAAGTTTTCTCATGTGAAGCCTGGCCAGAGCAATTACAAGAATGCAAGATGCCATGTACCCCAAAGGCTTGCAGGAACTTCCTCGCAGTGAGGTGACTTCTGGAAGCCAGCCGAGTAAAATAGAGAGGCAGAAAACCCTGCTTTTCTGGGGATAGGAAGGCCATTTGGTATGCTGTGTCCAACAGTGCTCCCAAGAAAATGATCTTCCTGGAGGGTGTTTGCTTTGATTTCTTCTCATTGATGGTGTACCCCAAGGAGGTTAGGAGGGTTTTGACAAAGAGGAGGTCCTTGAGGAGCTTTTCTTTGCAATTTGCCTGAATGAGGCAGTCGTCCAGATAAGGATAAATTTGTATATCTTTCTGTCTGAAAAAAGCTATGGCCAGGGCTAAGCATTTGGTGAATACCGTGGGAGCAGTAGATAAACCAAAGAGTAGGGCAGAGAACTGAAAGTGCTATGAGCCTGCTCTGAAGCGAAGGAATTTCCTGCAGGATTTCCTTATGGGGATGTGGAGGTAGGCATCTTTTAGATCTAGGGTAACTAACCAGTCATTTTTTTGTCAGCATAGGCAGCAGCTGCTGCTGCAAAGTTAGCATTTTGAATTTGGGGACTACCAGGAAGGTGCTCAGAATGGACAGATCCAGGATGGGGCACCAAGTGCCTTCTTTTCTGGGAACAAGGAATAGTCTGGAATAAAAGCCTCTACCTGTTTGACCAGAGGGGACAGGTTCTACTGCCTCCTTGGGATATGAGAGTTTGGACTTGTTTCAATGCCTCTGCCCAATGATTTGGAGGCAAGTCTGAGTACTCTTAAAACTGGGTGCTCGCTGAAGGAGAACTTGTATCCCTGAAAAATTATCTTTAAAACCCATTGGTCCTTTGTTACAGAAAGCCAATTTTCTTTGCAGAGGGAGAGACTTCCTCCCAGTTTTTGGTGAGTGAAAAAGAGGGCAGAGGGGGAGAGGAAGTCATTGAGAGTTTCTGACAGAGGGATAACTTAGAACTCCCTGCCTTTGGAATGGAAGTGGTGCACCATTTGGTTCTCTGCTGTCCCTGGGATAGGAGTCTGGGTTGTCTGTCCCTGCGAGGCTTATCTTGCCTCTGTCTGCTAGGTGCAGGAAAGGACCCGTGTTTTGGGGGAAAATTCCTGCTGAACCTAGGAAGTTATACCTAAAGAAAATCTTTTACCGTTTGCATAGATTTTGCTTTGTCTTCCATCTTTTTAAGCACCTCTTCAGCTTCTACTCCAAGCAAGCAGTCCTTATCCAAGGGTGCATCAAGTAATTTAGATCTGACATGATCAGGGAGAGGTTGTTCCTTCAACCATGCATGTCTCCTAATGACAGATCCTGACACTGCTGCCCTGCTTGAGGCTTCTAGGGTGTCATATCCACAGTGTAATGAGTGTTTAGCCACTTGACAAGTAGAGTGCAGTAAATCTGCTAACTCTTTTGAATTGGCACAGTCAGGAAAGGTTGAAATCTTTTGTTTTAATAGTTCCAAAATGTGTTGATATTTTAACATGTGGAACTGACAGCTGAGTGGTCTGATGGGGTAAAAAAGTATACACCTCTGCAACCTATCTGTCCAGAGTTCTGGAGTCCTTGTCAGAAGGAATAGGATTCTTTGCAGAACTAGCCTTAGCTCCTTTTGTTCCCTGTGTAATGACCTCCGGGTCTGCAGCAGGACTTCTGTACAGGTATTTGTGAGAATCTGGTACTCTGTAATACCGGTCAGGTTTTCTGGGAGCAGGTGAGAGGGTGTCAGGAGTTAAGCTGGATTCATGGAAGACATCATCAACCACCTCTACGATTGGAGAAATGGCCAAGGATCTGTGCTGGGGCAGGTCTAGAAACTCTCTTAGTCTTTTTTTAGACTGAGGGAAGTCCTGGAATTCCCAGTGGAAATGTTCCCCGAGGGTGTGAAGGGTTTCCCCAAAGGAAAGATCTTCTGGTGGGGAGGCAGAAGGAATGGATTCCTCTGCATTTGAATCCTCATAAGTAGTAAGAGGTTGTTGCTCCTCTTCAAAATCTGAATAAACAGACTCCTCAGAATCCTGTTCTGTCAGTATTTCAGGAGAAAGGTCTCTCTTCCTTTTAGAAGGTGTGGCCTGACTACCCCAATAAGGGTGATAAGATCCTCGGCCATTTTAAGCATTTCAGCTTGGGGTGGTGGAGCAGGAGTAAAATGTTGGCTAGAGGTAGTTGTCCAAGGAATGGCCTTGCTTCTAGGCCTAAGAGTATCCATCGGTCTGAGAGAAACGGTAGTCTGAGAAGAAGACATCATTTTTTTTTGTCTAGCTTTGGTAGTCCGAAAAACCTCCTCAGAAGCTGGTGCCTGCATCGCAGCACCGGACTCAACCAAGGCAGAGACAACAAAGGCTTGGAAGACTATGAAGATTTCTGCAGCATACCGGACTCCGAAAGGGTGCCAGTAGAGGCCTGCGAAGGTATCGAAATCAGGCATCAGGGGCTGCGAAGGCACCTCACCGAACTCCGGAGAAATGATGACTTGCTTAGCAGTAGAGTCGTCAGAAGGCTTAACCTTGTGTGGTCTGTCTCTATCTTTATCCTTACGTTTTTTCAGAATGTCTACAGATTGTTGGCTGATGGACGCCATTTCGGAATGCAAAGACGGAAGACAAAAATACCTGGCTACAATAAGAGCTCTATGATGAATGGGTCTCACGCTAAAGAGGGCACAGAACTGGCAACGGGAGACATCGTGGTCTGGGCCTAAACAAGTGACGCAGTATGAATGAAAGTCTCGGTGTGGTATTTGCTTTCCACAATTGAGACAGTTGTAACTTTTTCAGACATAGTTAGTGCAAGACAAAAGGATCCCAAATAGGGTACTTAGCTTTAGATGTTTTCAGCTGTAATTCAAACTCTGGTAGCGACTGACTGGCACACTTGCAAACTGCTTCTGCTATGGGCTCCACATCAAGAAAGACTGATGTAATGGCGTCGACTGCCTTCCTTTATAGCACTGACGACTGGACGTCTGGCAGCAAGCGACAGCAGCCGACACAGAAAAACTGACTCTGGTATTCAGGCCAGCCAAGGGCTACCACAGCAGGGATAACCCACAGATGATGACTGCAACAGTGAAACAAAGAACATCGGCTAAGCAGCATAGAGCAGAGCAATCATCCACCCAAAGCTGAGGGTTGGGGGGTTGTAGTTTTAGGACTTTAATCTCTTTGCACATGTCCATAACTGCCTCAGCATATGGCATGCAATGGATAGCAGCAAAGGATAGTCACTAAATTCCACTGCTAATGTAACCCTCTGGACTGCCCTGCCTCTTAAAGCAAACACTCCAGTCCCACTCATGAGTTCTATAATCGTGACAAGTGCCCCATCCTCTCCCCCACCCAACAGAGAGAGAAGTGAGCCAGCAAAGTTACATCACTATTCTCTAACAGGCACCCAAACCATGATTTGAATTTTGTTACCCAGGTCATCACTAGGGCTCGATTCCTACATGCCAGTGGAGCTGACAGTTAGTTAATACGTTCATTTTCCTGACTCTTCCAGACAGCCCTGTAAGAAAGCAGAAACTATTTGGGGGTTTTGTTCTGCAACTAGGACATCTTTTCCTCAGCAAGTCAGATCTGCCAATTATGTCCCCTATTTAAACAGGAACTTGGCACTTTTATGAAACAGGATGTAGAACTCTTGTAAATAAGGGGACCTGCCAATGGGTACTATATGCACATTCACAGTGAATCTGCCATGGATGTAAAATAACATTTTTTTTCAATAGTTCGGTGAGCTGCACATGCCAATACAATTGTACAGACATTAAACAAATATATGCAAATTTTTGCTCTGTACTGTTAAGCACCATTTCTTTCAACAGTGAAACCTTTGCCATTTTTTATGAAATTTGCAAATTTCCCAGTTCCAGCCTCAAAAAGAAAAGTATTTAATGCCTTATTGCCCCTACTTGCAACTCAGATTCCATTAAACCACAGATCACCACAGCAAACAATTTTGTGAAATGCAATCTCACAGTGCTAAATTCACCCACAACCTACTATTTGGGTGTAAGAAAGAAGTTACAATAAAATATACAAACCTCACTTTCATTACACATCTCACGTTCTGTTCTCAAGCAAATTAGGTCTAAACTTTCAAACATTACAAATGAACGACTGTCTTGTATGCACTTGTAATCCTTACAAACTGATTCATTCGATGCTGGAAGGTACATTTCCTATTCTGGTTAATGTTAACAATTTCTCATACCTTAACCTCAGAACACCACATTATCAGACTACTTTCTAATTCATGTTCACTTTTAAGCTTTGAACCAAGGCATTTTTGAAGTCTTTCAGAAAGCTGAAATATGCTTCACTGAACCAATTTGTGCGCCACCTACTCAGAAAAAATGAAACAAATGTAATATACCATTTTTCATTACAATCCTAAAACCAGATTAGAGAGGATAAACTAAAAATGCATTTAAAAATACAAACATCCAAGGCTTTTCACATAAACTGTGAAAGAAGGACTATGATCACAGATCCTGGCAAAAACAAACACGCAATTAGAAAAATGGTACACATTTCAACAGCCAGCACTCCAACTGCTATCTTAGCTTTGGTCTTTCGTATTTTGTCTTTTCTTCCCCCTTGGCTTTTTTTTTTTAATAAAATCTTCACTCTGCACCTGACTGAGTCATATGCTTCATGTGCAGTCCTTGACAATGTACCATGTCTAAGAACTAAAAGAAACATGCAGGATGAAAAGCAAAACAAGTATGAAAAAACACCCCTACAGACATAGCTGCTCGAAAAAATAAATTTAATGAAGAAACAAAAGTAAAGCACTTTTGTCCCGAACAAATAGGAACTTCGTCAGGATTAAAAAAAAAAAAACAAAACAAAAAGCTTTCAAACCCACAGTTTAGCTGAAAGAAATGTGCTGAAATTATCATAAAAAAACATTTTATATAAAAGACAAGTAAACATATGAATGATTAATCACCGCGACCAAATTAATTTAATGAAACTATAACCAAGACATTCTAAACTGAAAGTGAATGCAATTTCAAGATACACAATATGGATACCATATAATTTAACACCTGGATAACTGCAAGCATTTAAAAATAACTGCCACCACAATTCCCTTTTCTCTAATAATTTGCACCAGGGTTCACCCCCACGGTTTATGTTAACCCTCTCTAAAACAAGAAAGACTTGTGCATAGGAAGTTTTAAGATGTACTTGTTGAGGGCATTATTGTTCTTATGCTTCACAATGTCGTGTAAATGTTCATAAACACACTCCATAACCTTTCTCTTGGTTTTAGCCATGTAAAACCAAGGGCACTGCTAACACTTAACCAAGTATACAAACCCCCATGGAACTGCAATTGAAATGCCTGCTTGCCTGTAGAAAATGAAGCTGAATAAGTACACGGTCCTCCATTAAGATGTAACTGCATTGGTAACAACTGCCACATTTGCAGATACCCCCTTCCTTACAATAATTCATTAATTCTGGTTTGCATAGATCTTCAAGGTAGTTTTTAAAACACTTACCCTTCTTGTACACTACAACCTCTTCAATCCTAGGGAGCAGGTCCTGCTTTGATATAGTCTCCCATCCCAAACTATTAAATACACACTCCAAATTGAATCTCTGCGCTTCAGTGGTTCCAAAGCCATCTACAACACCATCAATAATCTGTAAAATGGCTTAATGTCCTATCCCACCATCTTCCCATCACACTACGAGTACCTCAAGGCTCAGTTCTTGGGCTGCTATTCTTCACTATTTTTACAAACAACCTCCATAGTGCTCCTCCACTGGCTTCAACTATCTAATATGCAGATAACACAACACTTACATGTGCCACTAATAACCTACAACTCCTTCATGAAATAACCCAAAAATCATTCTCAGACATAGGAGCTATGTGTCTCTAATAACCATCAGCTCATACTCAACCCTAATAAAACAAAACTCATGATCTTCCAACCCACAAGATCCTCTCCCCTGACCCAGCTAGGAATAATACTAAAATTAATGCGAAGTCACAAACAAAACTTAATAATAGATAATCCAAGATTTGACCTGCATATAGCACACTCAATTAAGAAAGTTCACAAAAAAATGGGTACTCCCTACAGAAATAAAAAATTATCCAGCACCTCTAGGATTGCCATTGCTAGAACCCATCTTCTATCAAAACTTGTGTATGCTTCCCCAGTTCTCACTATCTTAAAAATACAGATTTAATTAAACTTGAAACATGCTACAGTAAAATAGCTACATTTGCAACTGACTGCCCACATCATACCCACCACTGTCACACCTTTCTCCTGGTTATAATGCCCACAACTTCTATCCTGTAACCAATTAACCTTACACACAAATTAGTATAGCAACCTGAAAAAAAAACCTGCCCTTCTAAATATTCTCTAGCCCCATACCACAAATAGAAGTCTTCGCTCAACAATGAATCTCTTCTACAAATGTCCAAATCCACTAATACGGCAGGGGACTTGCTATTTTCTCATCATGTAGCAACAAACATGGAATTCACTACCTCACAGCATCAGAACTACCACAAATGCCAACCACTTCAAAAAGATTCTTAACAATTATCTTAATGACACCTGGCTTTGTTCCTGTACTACTCCAGGCTAACTAGTTTTAATAGCTTCTGATCATACTTTTTCTTCTTCCCTGAGCACCTCATAATCTATGCTCTCTCTCATGTTTAGATAATCTCTAACCTCATATTTTTCTATCCAGTTTCCCCACTATAAATCCTTCCTCAGGTTAGTTTGACAAACTACAATCTTTACACTACAATAAGGAATTATATCAGATGATTGTACAATACAAATGTCAGCTATAATACCATATAATCCAAGTTCTGGTGTACTGTATGTCTTGTATATATATTTTTTGTATAATTTCTTGTACAACCTCTGAAGGTGGAGCTTTTCTCCCCAGGCCTCTGCTGAAATGGGTCTTATCCCAGTTGGACTTTCCTGGTAAACAAGTGTAAAATAAAATAAAATAAATATGATAAATTATCATACAAGTATCTTGTGTAAAAGCACCATGATGCAGTAAAGGGACTATTAAACATTTTTTCATCCCATTGTGCCATGAAAATGTTGGCAAATAATGGTGCACATATTCCCCCCATAGCTATCACAGTTCTCTGATGAAAAAATTAGTTTAAAAATAAATAAAATTACTAATCGGCACCAAACTTATCAAGTCAACTATAGTGTTAACATCACATGCACTAAGGCCCAATGTGTCAATAAGAAATTTGTAAAACAACTCCAGCCCTAGCCTGTGGCGAATAATCGTGAATAGATCTCAGATTGTCTACTGTAATAAAGTAGAAACAATTTACATGGAACATCTCAAATAATCCCAAGAATCTTTACCCAAACAAGTAATTAACTTAATGCCATCTTTCCCTTCTGCTTCTGAATCTGCTCTGATTGTCACAACGGGGGAATAATCCAAAGGGGCTACTTCATCAACATTGCCATTAAATGTAGCCGGAAAACCCTGGGGTGGTGTCATCATTAACAATGACTTGAATGTTTTCCAAGTTGTGACCCACATAGGTGGAAGATTGTGAAGGAGAAGGGTTAGAATAAAGAGCAGCCTGGGAGTAGTCAAGCCAGTCCCTTTCAAACGTTTTTTTCTTCTTTTCTAGCTGCAACATTGTCACAAAGCTTACCAACCTACTTAAAAATGGTACAATACTTGTTAGCATAGTTGTTGAATAAACAGTCCTTAGTTGTACACCAATCTAGACAAGAAGTTTCAATGGCTAGTCTGTCCATTGCACATTGATTGTGTTTGACCAACAATCCCATCAACTCACATCCATGTTGGTCAAATAAAGCTATTAACTCATACCAGATCAGTAGGATCCTTCCAACTATGCAGTCCTTCAGGAACAGAGACTAAAAAGGAAACATTATCCAGTAGCAATTTAATGTACTTGCCTAACTTGGAGATTTTGAGAAGAAGCCAGGCATTGTGTGCTCCCTTAGGACAAGGCACTTCATATGAAACAACATCCTTTTATTAAACCATTCCTTTATACTAATCTATCCATTCTCCACTACTGGTTCAGCTATTTTTTTTGAGTGTGCTGAGAAAAAGATGTATGGCCTGGAGATCTTGTAGAGGAAGGTGAAGGATGTCCTGGTGAAATGTCATCACTGCCCGCAGTCCCAGGTAACAAAGGTTCACTCCCTTGTCACTCTAAGTTGAAAAGTATTCCCGAAGACAGTTGAGTCATCTGTTGGAACAGCAAGGTTAAATTCTCCATAGTACAACTCAAATCCTCCGGGAGGGGGGGCAGCAAGCTGCTTCCCGTCCAGGTCTGCAGGGGACGTGGCAGACAAATACAAACCAAGAACCAAAAAAACAAGCAGGGGAAAAGCATGAAAAAGTATGAAAAAACACCTTTACAGATACAGCTCTCTCACTCTCTCCTTGTACAGGATATAGCACTGAGCTGAGAAGAAAACGGCAAAGGACAATAAAAGGCAGAGTTGCAAGGAAGTAGAGGAAGGGTATTTTACTGAAGATAGACACTGACAGACATATTATTATGGTGAATACATAACTTTTGATAAGAAAAGGTCCACCTATGATAAACTTCCTAGTTAATCCTTCTGAAAGACACTGGAACATAAGTAGGACACAGCATCAAAAATACAGCCCTGGAAGTAATGCCCAGCTTACAGTGCCTTGCAAATGTGCAGAGACTAAGTTGTTGCTGTACAGATGTCACCTCTAGTGCATTACAGAAACTAGCAGTTGAAGTAGCTTACTGCTCTACCAGAACATGTCCTGGGGTTCAAAGGAAGAGGCCTTTCATTTTCGGAGACAAAATTCAATGCAATTATGTAACCACCCGAGAAGGTTAGACTTAGAGGCTTTCTTGCCCCACCTTGATTAAGCAAAGGGTAAAAAAATACTCATGGACAAAGCTGGTTCTGTCCGCTCAGTACCCAAGTGGTCTATGGACGTCTATAAAATGAAAGGAATCCACCATTACAGCAGTCAAGAAAAAAATGGCAGGTTGACAGATTCACATTCGACTCCATGGCGTATTTCTCAACCTTTTAGTGCAAAAACTCTGGACAAAGTCAAAAATAATTGTTGGAAGCTGGGACAAAGGACCAAAATCGGGTACAGAATTCAAATTCTTGTTCTTATAACCCCAGAAAGTTGCTAGAAAAACAGATTTTCCATTTGCATGGACTTTCTGATAGATATGAAGTCTGAAACTAAACTATGTCATTATTTAGTGGCTTCAGTCCTCTATTTGCCTGAAAAACATACATTTTATAAGAGACAGACCCAAAATACAAGGCAAAAAGTAGGCCAGTCTGTGAAATTCTGGACAACTGAGAGGTAAGCATCAAAAGTAACCTATTCTTGATGCCCAAAGTTACTAAATTTTCCACTGTGAAATGGTGGGTTTTAAAGTAAGGAGGTCTGACAGTTTGTATTCCCCTTGGCTGAGGTGACAAACATGAAAAGACATTCTAAGATACTGTGTTCATATTCACAAAGGCTGCAGATTTAAATGGACAGGTGAGCAAGCTTTTATAGGACAAATAAGTCCCAAGGAAGGACAAGAATCCCTAATCAGGGACCAGAGGTAGAATGTGGCACACATCAGAAGGCATTCAAAATGTTAAAGTAAGAAGAGTCTGGACCAGAAAGGGCTGCCAAACATACTTTGACAAAGGAGCAACAGAAACACAAAAATCAAAATTTAAGAGAAGCTGTACTGTAGGGAAGCCTACTCCTATACTATATGCATATGGAGAAAAGCAGGTCCATTTGTCAGGCAGATGATCTCAGGGGGATGAAATACAGAGATTTATGTTTTGGGAAAAGGCAGGACTTTAATTAATTAGTAAAATTGGAAAACAGTCCATCAAACTTGAGTGTGTGACTATCTGGGTGTGGACTTTCTGAAGGGTGATACAATAGCTACAAGGAACAAGACATATGACTCATGGCCATCAATTAAGGGAAATAGCTACAAGGAACAAAAAGACATATGACTCATGGCCATCAATTAAGGGAAAAGGTCACTGAAGAAGGAACCAGGTGCACCTAGGCCATAAAGAACTATCGGAATGAACTTGACTGTGAGAAGTTTGACCTTCTGGATGAATCATATCATAGACAATGGGGAAGGAGTGTAAAAGCATCCATTTAGCCACAACTGGACTATAGCATTTCTGCTTTCCCAGAGAAGGGGAAATCTTGGAAAAGATGTTGAGACATTTAGCGTTCTTGGACAAGGAATGCGCTGCAAACTGGAGTGCCCCAGAGGCAAAAAGATTCATTTTTCTTTACATGAATGGCTCACAGACCACTTGTGGGGACACAAGAAGAGTAAGAAGAGTTCATATCTAACGGACAACTGCCTTCCCCTGGAATACGCATCTTTACTAGGACGTAACTGGTCTTACTAGCCCACTAACACACACACACAGTGTCTCAGCACCACTGGTGGACATGCAATTCCTCCTGCCCGATAATGTAACAGACCACAGTCATGTCCTCCAAAGGAATACAGACAGCTCCCTGTGGTAGGGAGTCATGAAAGGCCAGTAGATGCAGAATTACCCTAATTTATAAGACACTGATCTTACAAAGGAAGTTGATTTTTGAGGTATCCAAGTACTCCAGAACAGTTGTCCACCACAGTACCCTCCACCCCAGAGAAGACCCATAAATGGGTACTCTAGCTTGAAGTGTCTATAGCTAGGAACAGGTACAGAGTGAAGTCTGGAGAGCTATGGCCATCCAACAGTTGCAATAAAAACTGTAGGGAAAAGATTTTGAAACTACAGGACAAAGAAACAACCAAAACACTACACAGTGATCACAGCAAAAGGCACTGAATCACTGTATAGCAGACTTCTCAAAAAAAGATAAACAAGCAACTACATATCTATTTTTCTATGTTATTATTTTTTTAAACAAACGGGGAAAAAAAGAGAAGCTTACAAATGGCTAGGAGAAGGGAAAAGAAAGCATGGGCAAAGCCCAACTACAGAGCAAGGAAGAGAAAGGAAAGGATTCTAACCTTGCACAGCTACAGAAGGGGAGGAAAGAAAAACAAAAGGCACTTATCTGACCCAACCGTGAGGAGGAATGAAAGACATCAGATCTGAAGTTTACTTGAAACTGAAACAAGAGTCCAACATTCCTAAATTACTCTACACAGAAAAAAAAATGAAGGAAAATTCCTTATGGTGTACTGTTCATCTATTTACGTTTTGAACAATGAGAATGCTGTCAGACAGACACATATGTTTTAATGAAATGAAGTGCTATTGCGCATCAAGAAAGATTTGGGAACGGTGGTGGCCAATGTACCCTTTGTAGTTCTGATATCCTGGCACCAGAAACAGGGTGCTGGACAAAGCAAAAGGAAGGAAGCGAGTTATGGAAGACTGGCCATCCATGGGTTACCTGCACAACAGGATATCTCAAAAGTGAACACTGCAACAATGAATACTATGAAGAATATCCCTTGTCTAGTTGCTGAACTTTTACCCCAGCTCCAGAGATGATCCTGCTCTCCTGTCCATTTTGCCAGTACAGTTTTTAGTGCCTGTCCAAACATTAGTCTTCCAGGACAGAGATGACATTGGGGATGAAAACTTTTTCACTTTCTATCTCAATCTGGCAGGCCACCCGAAGATGGAGCTTGGGGTAAATGTCCCCAAAATCATGACACATGACATCAGTAATGAAGCCTCTGCCATACAGGAGCTTGAAGAAGAAATGCTCAGCTGAGACTGCTGAGGTCAAGGGCAAAGGCCTCAAACGTGAGAGCAATGTCTACCTCAAACATCCACTGACCCCAAAATCAAGTGGTTAACTGTCAGTCAAATCAGGACCACAATCATGGAAGGAGCAGGTGAGGAATTTAAGGAGCAGAGGCAGCAAAATTTAGAAGAGAGACAGCTGGACTCGCCCACTGCTAGTGGGGGAAAAAGAGCAGCAGCCACATATGCTGCATCAGCAGGAGACTACCATATCTTGGAATAATCAAATCCAACTGTCCCAGAATGCCTGGACCTCAGGGGGGTGGGGTCTGTTAGAGTGAGGATGAAGGATCCTGAGTCTCAGTTTCAGATAGAGACATAGTGGAGGCAATATTGCCCTATGTAACGTTTCTTTAGATACAGTCAAGTCCTGGGGGGTACTAACCCAGTTCGGGTGAGAAAGGGGAACGAGTTGTTCCCAGTCTGTTACAGCGGGAAGTTTTGGGAATGAAGTAGAAGATTATGCAACTGTCTGGAGGCTGGAGTAGCCTTTCCAACTCTAAACAATTCTTTCTGTCCTTGAAGTATGAAGACTTGAAGGAAGCACATTATCAGAAAATGGGCTTCATTATGGGCATTTAATTTTCTGAATGACAGTTTTGAAAAGTTTGGCTTTATTTTATTATTATTTTTTTTTTATCCTTAGACCATTACAGTCCTTCTTGCCCACTGCAACTAACTGACAAAGAAACTGCCACCAAAAAGACATGCTACAGACTGGCACTGCAAATAAGTGCTCAACATAATGGCAAAAAGTACTGCACCCTGTAAACAAAAAAAATTAACACTGAAAGAAAGTTAGTTAAGCAAGTACACTGAAACACTGCTCAACCAAAATTATAACAGTGAATACAATTGCACCTGGCAAATGGGTAAGAGAAAGAGCAAAGTACAGTTGTGTACCTACCATAAATGTAGATGTTCGAGTGTATTCACTGTTGCAGTTATTACACTTGGGTTATCCTGCTGGCAGGCGACCCGCAGTCGGCCCGAGTTCCAAAGTCTTGGTCTGGCATCGGTTGCTGTCGCCTCTTCCCTGACGTCAGTGCGTCAGGGGTATAAAAGTTGCAACCAACATCATTTTCTTCAGTTTTTCTTGCCCCAGATGTCAGGTGCCCCCCAGATAGGAAGGCTGGAAAGATAAAATTATGCCAAAAAACATGCATATATTACTATAAACATTTCCTTCATCTACAAGCAAATACACCACACAGGTTGTATAGAGTTGAGAAGTACAGAAAAGTCCCAGCAATGAATAAAGGGGTATGGTGGGCGAGTAACCTGGACTGCAACAGTGAATACACTTGAACATCTACATTTATGGTAGGTACACAACTGTACTATGTTCATTGTGTTTCACTGTTGCAGTCATTACACTTGGGTAGAATCCCAAAGCTGAGGTTGGGTGGCTGGGTCTAAATTGGATTTGGAGAGGCTACCAGGCCCTGCAGAACTGCAGTGGCAAAGCCTGCTCTGGATTTAGAGTAGAGGTGTAAGCGGTAGTGCTTGGTGAGGCTACCAGGCCCTGCAGAACTGCAGTGGCAAAGCCTGCTCTGGATTTAGAGTAGAGGTGTAAGCGGTAGTGCTTGGTGAGGCTACCAGGCCCTGCAGAACTGCAGTGGCAAAGCCTGCTCTGGATTTAGAGTAGAGGTGTAAGCGGTAGTGCTTGGTGAAAGTGTGCACTGAGCTCCAGGTTGCAGCTTCTAAAATGTCTTTGGTTGGTACTCCTCTGAGAAAAGCTGCTGAAGTGGCTGCTGCTCTGGTAGAATGAGGCTTAATGCCCTTAGGCACAGATTTGCCATGTTGTGCATAACAGAGGCGGATGCAGTGTCCTATCTATTTTGAGATTGTCTGCTTTGTAATAGGCTTTCCTTGTGATCCTGCAGCATAGGTTACAAACAGTTACTCAGTTTTTCTGAAAGCTTTTGTTTTGTCCAAGTAGAATCGTAGCGGTCTGTGTATATCCAAAGCATGCAGAAGTCTCTCCCTTTTATACTGGGGATTTGGGTAGAACGTAGGTAAATGAATGGTTTGGTTCAAGGCCACACTGGAGACCACTTTTGGCATGAATGTTGGGTTTGTCCTAAGGGAAACCCTGTCCTGATGAAAAATGATGAAAGGTTCCACAGCCATTAATGCCTGCAACTCAGACTCTTCTTGCTGAAGTTATTGCTAGGAGCAGAGCAGTTTTCCATGATAAGAATTTTAGATCAGCTGTGCTGGCTGGTTCAAAAGGAGGCAGTGTGAGTTTTTCTAAAACAAAATTGAGATCCCAAGTTGGTACTGGTGCTCTCCTTGGGGGTCTTATATTTTTTGCCCCTCTGAGGTACTGTCGTAGTAGAGGATGTGAAAAAATTGGAGGTTCCGTATTGTAATGAGCCGAAATGGCAGAGGCATGGATTTTAATAGATGAGAAAGATAGGCCTTTGTCCAGCATCTCAGTTAGGTATTGTAAAATCTGAGGTATATTAGGGACAAGTGGTTCGAGCCCTTGTGCCTGGTTCCAAGCACAGAATGTCTTCCATTTTCCTAGTGCTGGGCCTCCTAGCTTCTAAAATAACATCCATAACATCTTTAGAGAGAGGTGCAGTCCGAGTGGCTACATTATCTGCCATGCTGCCAGGTTTAAGGTTCTGAGTTGACTGTGCAGAATCTGATTGTTTTGTTGTGTCAGAAGATGAGGAATTTGAAGTAGAAGCCAAGCTGGGCCTTGAGACAAACTCTTTAGGATTGGGTACCAGTGCTGGCGTGGCCAGTCTGGGGCAATCAGGATCATTTTTGGCCTTTCTTGTCTGACTTTTAGTAGCACCTTGGTAAGAAGAAGCATCGCAGGGAAGGCATAGACTGTCAGGCCTTTCCAGCATCCACTTTCCATGCTTGTGAGTGATAAGTTCTTGTGCAGAATTTCTGTATTTGGTAATTGTGAGGGGAGGCAAAAAGATCCATGTCTGGACGTCCCCATTTTCTCATTATCATGCTGAATACTTGTGGATTTAGCTTCCATGAGATTTCTGCTTAGTTCGTCTACCAGTGTATTTTTTGTTCCTGGCAGGAATTGTGCCTGCAGATGTACTTGATAGGTCAGTGCTGTGTTCCACAAAGTCATGGCTTGCCTGCATAGAGGGTAGGAATGTGTGCCCCCTTGCTTATGTACCACATAACTGTGGTATTGTCCATCTTTATTAACAGTTGTCCTGGATGTAGTAGGTCCTTGAAAGCTGTCAGGGTGTTCTGCACAGCTAGCATCTCTTTTTGATTGATGTGAAGATGCATTTGTTCCTTGGGCCACGTGCCCCGAATACATTTTCCTGCCATATGTGCCCCCCAGGCATAATCCGATGCATCCGTTGTTATTGTCTGCCTGGCTATGGGTAAGGTGAAAGGCTGTCCCTTGTTGTGGTGACAGGCCTGGGACCACCATCGAAACTCCTGTTATAGGCAGGGAATTAAAGTTATGATAGTCTCCAGGCTGTGACAATGCTGAGTCCAAACACTTTTTAGATACCATTGTAGTTTCCTCATATGGAATTAGTAGAATGCAGGATGCCATGAAGCCCAGGGCCTACAGAATTTTTCTTGCAGGTAGCTGGGTCTTTGTTGCCATCATTTGAAAGTAATGAGTCAGTTGCCTTTGTTTGTCTGGCGTGAGATAAGCCATCTGGGCAGTTGTATTTAAGCTTGCACCCAGGAATATTATCTCTTGAGAGGGCACTAGTTTTGATTTCTTTTCGTTTACTGTGCACCCTAGGCAAATTATTAATCTTTTTACAAACGCCAGATGCTTTAGAAGGATGTCCTTGCTCTCTGCTTGAATAAGGCAGTCGTCCAAGTAGGGATACATTTGAATTCCTTTTTGTCTGCAAAATGCAATTACTGGTGCCAGGCATTTTGTGAAGACCCTGGGCGCAGTAGATAAGCCAAAGGGCAGTGCAGAGAATTGGCAATGCATTGAGCCTGCTATGAATCTGAGGTATCTTCTGCAAGATTGTCTGACTGGGACATGCAGGTATGCCTCCGTGAGGTCCAAAGTAACTAGCCATGCCTTCTTGCCCAGCATGGGCAGAAGTTGCTGTAGTGTTAACATTTTGAATTTTGGAACATCCAGGAAAGTATTTAGGATTGACAGGTCCAGTATTGGTCTCCAGGCTTTGTCCTTTCTGGGTACTAAGAAAAGTCTTGAGTAAAATCCTTGTCCCTGTTCTTGCTGTGGAACTCTTTGAATAGCTCCCATGTCCATAAGAGCAGCAATCTGTTTTTGTGCCTCTGCCCACTGGTTTTGTGGCAGGTCTGGCATACCTTTTGATTTTGGAAGCGTGTGGAAGTGGAACCTGTAACCCTGAGAAACAATATTCAGCACCCATTGGTCCTGGGTGATCACGTGCCAATGTTTTGAGAAAAGTGCTAGCTTTCCCCCTACGGGTGCTGCCAAAAGGTAAGTGCTTGGCATTTGTAGAGGGAAGTCATTGGGACGGTTTCCTATAAGTTGTGATTTGTCTTCCCCTCCTTTGGGGGCTGAAGCACCCCATTGTTTAGGTTTGTAGCAGCCTTGGGGCTCAGATCTGCCTCTTGGGCGTCTGTATCTGCCTCTTTGTGGCCTGTCTGACACTGGAAAGGACCATTTTTTTTGAAGGCCAGTTTCTGCTAAATCTAAGAGCTTGAACCTGTAAGAAATCTTTCACTGTCTGCATTGATTTTGCTTTATCCTCCATTTTCTTTAACACTTCTTCTGCCTTAACACCAAACAAAGTATCATGCTGTAGTGGAGCATCCAATAATTTTACTTTAACATGGTCAGTTAAACTTTGTTCTTTCAACCAAGCATGCCTTCGAATAACAGAGCCTTTAACTGTGGTTCTACAAGAAGCCTCTAATGAATCAAAACCACACTGCAGAGTATGCTTTCCCACTTGTTCAACTGCATGCAATAAATCCTGCATTTCCTTACTGTCAGGGCTTTCTGAATTTGAAACCATTTTCTGTTTTAACAATGACATGAGGTACTGTTGATATTTAAGCATGTGAAACTGGCAGTTTAAAGCCTTTACAGCTAAAGTAGCAGAAGTGAAAACGTTTTTCCCCCATCTGTCCAGAGCTCTGGAATCCCTATCCGAGGGCACAGGATTTTTAGCAGTGGAAGCCTTAACCCCTTTAGGACCCTGAGAAATTGTTTCTGGGTCTGCAGCGGGGTTTTTGTAAAGAAATTTATGAGAGTCAGGGACCCTGTAGTACCTGTCTGGCTTGACTGGTGCATGGGGTAAAGAATCAGGAGACAGACTGGATTCAGAAAAAAACATCAACAACAATATCAAGCACAGGGGGGATAGCCAGGGGCCTGTGCTGAGGCAATAAAAGGAAGTCTCTGAGCCTTTTCTTGGATTCTGAATAATCCTGGCTCTTCCAATGGAAATGCTCCCTCATGGTGTGCAGGGTTTCCCCAAAAGAATAATCCTCAGGCGGACAGGCTGAAGGTATGGACTTTTCTGCATCAGAGTCCTCATAGGGAGGAAGAGAATATCCCTGATCAGAAGAGGAATCAGAGGAAATGGAAACCTGGTCAGAGGAATCATAGTTAGTGTCTTGCCTAGGCCTTTTGTCAGGAGGGGGATGGGAACCCCTGATTAAAGTAATTAGGTCTTCGGCCATTTTAAGCATGTTTCTTTGGCATGGATGACTGTTCTGGAGAATGCTGTACTTGTTTCCTTGTCTTTAATGGTGTTTTTGACTTTGCCTTGGCTGCTGTAGTGGGCTTAATTGTAAGCTGTGAAGGTCTGAAAACACCCTCAGAAGCTGATGCCTGCTCAGCGGCTCCGGACCCATCTGAGGGAATAGTTTCCGTAGGCCCAATACCTTGAGTTTCCACAGGCCTTGGTGTCAACACGTGGCTGTCGGTTACGGCCTGTGGCTCTGAGGTAGCGGGTGTCAGGGGCTGCGAAAGCACCTCACTGAGAACCGGCGAACCGGTGACTGGCCTTGAAGAGGCTTCGTCGTTGGTTTTGGACCTCAGATGCCTGTCCTTTCCTTTGTCTTTGCGTTTTTTATAAATTCCGGTCGTTGGTTGCTCCAACGGCATTATGTAATTAAACCTTCGGCCAAAATAATGTAAAGCAAAATCAGACAGACATTTAATAGTGTGTTTATTGAATCTAGCACAAAACCGACAACTGGTAACGGCGTGGTCAGGGCCTAGGCAAGGAATACATTAAGAGTGAAAGTCCTTATGAGGTACTTGCTTCCCACAAGAAATACAATTAATTTTTACTGACATTGGTCTGGAGCAAGAAAAAGTTTCCCCAATGGGGTACTTAGCTTTATTGAAGATTTCAGTTCTGAAACTCAATTTTGAAAATCTCAGGAGTCGGCCGAAGGGCACTTGCGAACTGCTTTTGCTTCAGGCACCGCATGACAAGAAAGACTGAAGAAAATGGCGTCGGTTGCAACTTTTATACCCCTGGCATACTGACGTCAGGGAAGAGGCGACAGCAACTGACACCGGACCAAGACTTTGGAACTCGGGCTGACTGTGGGCCGCCTGCCAGCAGGATAACCCAAGTGTAATGACTGCAACAGTGAAACACGATGAACATCAGCAAACCTAACACTTAGTAATGAAGAAAAAAAAAACAATGAACGGTTCCTGACAGAGACACACATACACACACACCTTGCACATATTCACTAACTTTAGAAAGGAAAAGAAAACAGAGGATAGCCTGGGGCTGTTTTCCTTACCCAACTGACATTTTGCACAGTGTGTGTGTGTGTGTGTGTGTGTGTGTGTGTCTGTGTGCGTGTGCATGCATGTGTGTGTGTGTCTGTGTGTCCGTCTGTCCTTGGGACTAGATATTAATGGATAAGGGGAAGGGACACCGATACACTGGAAGTGAGAAAGAATAAGTACTTGATAGGTGATGACTGTGCAGCTTCAGACTGAAGGGATGGAATAAGAAAAGTTAAGCAGAAAAGGAACTCTATCTGTCCCGATGTTATCAGAGTAGGAGGCTTGGAACCACATGTGTTGCATACTTAAGAAGGCCTCCCACACTTTATTGTAAAGCAGTTCCACAGGTATAGACCTACAGCACCTGAATGACCTGAATTAAAGAGGGTCAAGGAATAAAACTCAGGGAACGGGGTTATTACTTAGACAAGGCAGAGAAGATGCTCAAGATTCTGAATTTAACTTAAAACAGGGGTAAAAGAAGATCTTCCTACACAGGAAAGAAAAGCCTTTGACTTTTGCAAATTTGAGAGGAAAAGAGGCCTACCCAGACACACTAGGAGAAACTTTCAAACATTAAAACATCCTGAAATATGACGGAAGCCTTCAGGTTTTCTAATATCTTACACCAATCCTTGATGAATACAGGTTTAAAACAGCACAAATGTCAGGGTTTTCAAAATACCTACTTCTCCTGAGCACTTAGCAAGGTTACTGCAGTTTTCTGAGAGAGGTTTAGCCCCACAACTGCAGCGTTTACATTCATGCCTCTTTTGTTCCTTCACAACTATAAAATTTAAGACAGAACCTTAAAGCACTACCCTGTAAAGTACAACACCTGGAGCAACTGGCAACTAACTGAATAGCATAAGAACTAGAAGAGGAAATGGAACAAATCTTGACTGAAATTAATAAGCAAGAATGGAACACTTCATCTGCAAGTTGCAGTAGGAGGAAAAAGTACTAAATGTAAAAAAAGAAAATGGAAAAATAGCAGAAACGGAATTGTATAAATAGTTGAAACAACGAGCAGTAACCCAGAGCCATTTATACACATGAACAACTTTCAAGTGCAGCAAAAGAAACCTAGAGAAGGACCTTAATCTGGGGAAAAGAAAGGGACTTCGATGCCAAAGGAAAGTTTTAGACAATAGTGAAAGTCCTAAAGGTCTTAACCATTACGTTGATGAACTTCCGATCTCATTTTAAAAGCTGTCAGGCATCCTGACCCATACTGGCTTCAATAAACATGAAACTATCTTTACTGTCATATTACAGCCAGGTAATTGCATTATCTAACCCTGTAAAGCAAGTCTAGACAAGTTGTATAAAAGCAACTGAGGTACACAAAACTACCCAGAGACACATTTCAGCAATGACCTATGTTGTAATACTTTTGTCATTTGAACAGTTAAGACTGGTCATCTATGCTAAAAACACTCAATTGTATATGCTCTTACATATAAAGCAAACATTCACATATGCCTCTGATAACTCTTGATACTAGAGCTTCAACTTGCATCCAGATTGCAGATGGGGGGGGGGGGGGTCCATGTCAAAAGCTTTTAACATTTGCTAATGCAAGCAAAAATCATCTCATCAGTCCTGATGACTGATCCCCATCTGTTACAGAGGTTATGACCCTGCCATTTGGCCTTTACCACTGGGCAAACATTTTACTCCACCATCTACAGTGAAATAATGAAATTCAATGTTTACATTTTAGCAGGACAGGATCGATGAAAGTTTATACTTGCACAGCTAGGAAAAGTACAGTTGTGTACACTTACCATAAATGTAGATGTTCAAGTGTATTCACTGTTGCAGTCATTACATTTGGGTAATCCTGCCGGCAGGTTGCCCTCAGTCGGCCTGAATTCCAACGTCTTGGGTCCTGTGTCTGTTGCGGTCACCTCTTCCCTGACATCAGGTCGTCAGGGTTATAAAAGATGCAGCCGACGCAATTTTCTTCAGTTTTTCTTGCCCCAGATATGTAATGACTGCAACAGTGAAACACGAAGAACATAGTACAGTTGTGTACGCTTACCATAAATGTAGATGTTAGAGTGTATTCACTGTTGCAGTCCAGGTATATATATATATATATATATATATATATATATATATATATATATATATATATATATATTTACCATTTGTAAGGTTGCATGTATTATATATATATATATATATATATATATATATATATATATATATATATTTATATTTATATATATATATATATATATATATATATATATATATATATATATATATATTTACCATTTGTAAGGTTGCATGTATTATATATATATATATATATATATATATATATATATATATATATATATATATATATATATATATATATATCTAATACATGCAACCTTACAAATGGTGGGTGGATAACCTGTAACCTGGACTGCAACAGTGAATACACTCGAACATCTACATTTATGGTAAGCGTACACAACTGTACTATGTTCTTCGTGTTTCACTGTTGCAGTCATTACATTTGGGTAGAGTCCCAAAGCTATGGTTGGGAGGCTGGAGCTAAACAGCATTAGGAGCGGCTATGAGGCCCTGCAGAACTGCAGTGGCAAAGCCTGCCCTGGATTTAGAGTAAGTGGCAGATGATGATGATGCTTTGTAAAGGTGTGCACTGAACTCCAAGTAGCAGCCTCTAAAATGTCTTTAGTTGGAACTCCCCTGAGAAAGGCTGCTGAAGTGGCTGCAGCTCTGGCTGAATGTGGCTCAATTCCCTTAGGCACTAGCTTACCATGTTGTGAATAGCAGAAACTAATGCAGTGGCCTATCCACTTTGAAATAGTCTGCTTGGAGATGGCCTTTCCTTGTGATCCTGCAGCATATGCCACTAGTAATTGCTCTGTCTTCCTGAAAGCTTTAGTTTTGTCCAAATAGAATCTAAGCTGTCTGTGTACTTCCAAAGAATGCAGAATTCTCTCCTCCTTGCTCTGTGGATTTGGATAAAAAGTTGGCAAATGAATAGTTTGGTTAAGGGCCACACTGGACACCACCTTAGGCATAAATGTTGGGTTTGTCCCCAGGGAGACCCTATCCGGATAAAAAATGATAAAAGGTTCCACAGCCATGAGTGCCTTTAGCTCGGACACTCGTCTTGCAGAAGTTATTGCTAGGAGCAGAGCTGTTTCCCGGGATAAAAACTTTATATCAGCAGTAGCAGCTGGCTGAAATGGAGGTAAGGTGAGTTTTTCCAAGACATAATTGAGGTCCCATGCAGGTATTGGCAATCTCCTTGGAGGCCTTAAATTTTTGGCTCCTCTGAGGTACTGCCTTAATAAAGGATGAGAAAAGATTGGTGGCTCTGTATTGTAATGAGCCGAAATGGCAGAGGCACGAATTTTAATTGATGAAAAAGACAGGCCTTTGTCCAGCATCTCAGTTAAGTATTGCAAAATCTGAGGAATATTTGGTACAGCTGTATCACAGTTCCTTGTGCATGGTTCCAAGCACAAAATCTCTTCCATTTTCCAGCATAAGATTTCCTAGTACTAGGCCTTCTGACTTCCAGAATGACAGCCATCACGGCTTTACTTAGAGGTGTGCTTTATATGGCTACATAATCCGCCATGCTGCCAGGTTTAGAGTCCTGAGTTGGCTGTGCAGGATCTGATTGTTTTGTTGGGACAGTAGATGAGGTATTTGAGGTAAGGTCCAGGCTGGGCATTGAGACAAGTTCCTTAAGATCGGATACCAGTACTGGCAGGGCCAGTCTGGGGCAATCAGTATCATTTTTGGTTTCTCGTCTGACCTTTAGGAGTACCTTGGGGAGGACAGGCAGTGGAGGAAAGGCATATACTGATAGGTTTTTCCAGCTGAAAGATAAGGCATCCACTTTCCATGCTTGTCTGAGATAAGTCCTTGTGCAGAATCTTTTTAGTTGGTAGTTGTGAGCCGAGGCAAATAGATCTATGTCCGGGCATCCCATTTCCTTGTTATCACACTGAAGACTTGTGGATCCAGCTGCCACTCATGGGGATCCATGAGGTTTCTGCTTAGTTCGTCTTCCAGAGTATTTTCCTTTCCTGTCAGGAATTGTGCCTGCAGGTGAACTTGGTAAGTCAATTCTGTGTCCCAAAAAGCCATGGCTAGTCTGCAAAGGGGGTAAGAATGTGTGCCCTCCTGCTTGTTTATATACCACATGACCGTGGTGTTGTCTGTCTTTATGAGTAGTTGTCCCAGATGAAGTAGGTTCTTGA
The DNA here is from genome assembly GCF_019279795.1 of Protopterus annectens. Classification (NCBI taxonomy): domain Eukaryota; kingdom Metazoa; phylum Chordata; order Ceratodontiformes; family Protopteridae; genus Protopterus; species Protopterus annectens. Next base: position 813,252,521 of record NC_056725.1, read on the forward strand.
AGGCTGTCAGGGCATTTTGAACAGCAAATCTCTTTTTGATATGTAGATGCATTTGGTTTGTGGACCAGGTGTCCTGAATGCATCTTCCTGCCATGTGGGCCCCCCAGGCATAATCTGATGCATCCATTGTTAGGTTCTGCCTGGCTGGGGGTAAAGTGAATGGCTGTCCCTTGTTTTGGTGACAAGCCTTCGCCCACCATCGAAACTCCTGTTGCAGGCAGGGAATGGGAGTAATCATTGTTTCCAGGCTGTGGCAATGCTGTGTCCAGACACTTTTTAGGTACCATTGAAGTTTCCTCATATGCAGTCTTGCATATGGAATTAGTAGGATGCAGGATGCCATGAAGCCCAAAGCCTGCAGAATTTTTCTTGCAGATAACTGGGCCTTTACTGAATGTTTGAAGCAGGTAGTCAGTTGCCTTTGTTTGTCTGGCGTGAGATAGGCCATCTGGGCAGTTGTATTTAAGCTTGCACCCAGGAATATTATCTCGAGAGGGTACTCGTTTTGATTTCTTTTCGTTGACTGTGTACCCTAGGCATGTTAAAAGTATTTTTCACAAACGCCAGATGCTGTAGTAGAATGCCCTTGTTCTCTGCCTGAATTAGGCAGTCGTCCAAGTAAGGATATATTTGTATTCCTCTTTGTCTGCAGAAAGCAATTACTGGTGCCGGGCACTTTGTAAGGACCCTGGGCGCAGTAGATAAGCCAAAGGGCAGTGCAGAGAATTGGTAATGCATTGAGCCAGCCTTGAATCTGAGGTATCTTCTGCATGATTGCCTGATTGGGACATGCAGGTATGCCTCTTTTAGGTCTAACATCACAAGCCAAGCCTCTTTGCCCAGCATGGGCAGGAGCTGCTGCAATGTCAACATTTTGAATTTTGGTATATCCAGGAATGTGTTTAGAATAGATAGGTCCAGTATTGGTCTCCAGGCTTTGTCCTTTCTGGGTACCAAGAACAATCTTGAGTAAAATCCTTGTCCCTGCTCTTGTTGTGGTACTTGTTGAATAGCCCCCATGTCCATGAGGGATGAGACTTGTTTTTGTGCCTCTGCCCATTGATGTTTTGGCAGATCTGGACAACCATTTGCCTTTGGCAGGGTATGGAAGTGAAACTTGTAGCCTTGTGACACTATGTTTAGAACCCACTTGTCATGGGTTATAATGTGCCAATTTTGAGAAGAAAAGTGCTATTTTTCCCCCTAAGGGTGCTGCCTGGAGAGAAGTGCTCGGTGCAGGCAGGGGGAAGTCATTGGGACTGTTTCCTGTATGGTTGTGATTGGTCTTCTCCACTTTTGGAGGTAGAAGCACCCCATTGCTTTGACCTGTATGAACCTTGCGCCTGGGATCTGCCTCTAGGGCATCTGGATCTGCCCATTTGAGGTCTGTCTGACACTGGAAAGGACCAATTCTTTGTAGGCCAGTGCCTACTAAACCTAGGTGGCTGTACTTGTAAAAAATCTTTGACAGTTTGCATAGATTTAGCTTTGCCCTCCATTTTCTTTAACACCTCTTCTGCCTTAACACCAAACAAAGTATCGTGCTGTAAAGGTGCATCTAATAATTTAACTTTGACATGATCAGGCAGACATTGTTCCTTTAACCAAGCAGGTCTCCTAATTACAGAACCCGTAACTGCAGCCCTGCAGGAGGCCTCCAGAGAATCAAAACCACATTGCAAAGTATGCTTTCCAACTTGTTCAGCTGCATGCAATAAATCCTGCATTTCCTTGTTTTCTGCACATTCAGAGTTTAACAACATTTTCTGTTTAAGCAATGTCATGACAAGTTGCTGATATCTGAGCATATGAAACTGACAGTTTAAGGCCCTTATAGCCAAGGTAGCAGATGTGTAAACCTTTTTCCCCATCTATCCAGTGCCCTAGAATCTCTGTCAGAGGGGCTATGTTTTTTTGCAGCGGAAGCCTTAACCCCTTTGGGACCCTGTGAAATAGTCTCTGGGTCTGCAGTAGGGTTTTTGAAAAGGAATTTATAAGAGTCAGGAACCCTGTAATAGCGGTCAGGCTTAACAGGAGCTGGAGGTAAGGAGTCAGGGGTCAGGCCGGACTCTGAAAACACATCATCCACAATGTCTAACAGGTGAAATGGCAAGGGGCCTGTGCTGATGTGTTGAGGTAGTAAAAGGAAGTCCCTGAGCCTCTTTTTAGATTCTGAAAAATCTTGGCTCTCCCAGTGGAGATGCTCCCTCGTGGTATGCAAGGTTTCCCCAAAAGAACAGTCCTCAGGAGGAGAAGTTGAAGGAATAGATTCTTCAGCATCAAAATCCTCATAGGGGGAAGTGAATATTCCTGATCAGAAGATTCATAGTCCGTCTCTTGCCTAGGCCTCTTATCAGGAGGGGGATGGGAACCCCCTGATCAAGGTAATCAAGTCTTCGGCCATTTTGAGCATCTGTTCTTTGGGCATGGAGGCCTGTCCATGTGGCTCTTGAGCTTGTTTCTTTGCCTTTGAAGTCAGTTTAATGTAAAGATGCTTAGGTCTGAATACACCCTCAGAAGCCGGTTCCTGCTCAGCGGCTCCAGACCCATCGGAGGGTATAGTGTCCAAGGCCCCAATACTTTGAGATTCCAGCGGCATAGCAGACTCCACGTGGGAGTCGGTAGTGGCCTGCGACTCTAAAGTAGCGGGTGTCAGGGGCTGCGAAAAAGCTTCACTGAGAACCGGCGACTGGCTTAGGAGAAGCTTTGTCGTCAGTTTTGGGCCTCTGTTGTCTATCCTTTTCTTTTTCTTTGCATTTTTTGTGAAACCTGGTAGTCGGATGGCTATCAGACGACATTTTATAATTAAATCTGCGCCCAAAATAGTTTAATGTAAAATCATACAGACGCTTAATAGCGCGTTGGTTAAATCTAGCACAAAACAGACAACTAGCAATGTCGTGGTCAGGGCCTAGGCAAGGAATACAGTAAGAAAGTCCTTATGAGGTATTTGCTTTCCACAAGAAATACAATTAAACTTTTGCTGACATCGGTCTGGAGCAAGAAAAAAGTTTCCCCAACGGGGTACTTAGCTTTAATGAAGACTTCGGATCTGAAACTCAAACTCGAAAATCTCAGGAGTCGGCCAACTGGCACTTGCGAACTGCTTCTGCTTCGGGCACCGCACGGCAAGAAAGACTGAAGAAAATGGTGTCGGCTGCATCTTTTATATCCCTGACGACCTGACGTCAGGGAAGAGGCGACAGCAAACGACGCAGGACCCAAGACTTTGGAATTCAGGCCAACTGAGGGCAACCTGCCAGCAGGATCACCCAAATGTAATGACTGCAACAGTGAAACACGAAGAACATCCTGTACTCATCTGGTCATAGAATAGCAACCAGGTTCCTCCTATGCACTTTACAAATTCAGGTGCTATTTAGACTGGCACACACTAGAAAGGGACATAAAATATATAATTTTGCAATTTAATTCAGATACAAGGGTATCCTCAAACGGTTTTTCACACACAAATTTAATAGCATACTACAAATGGTCAAGTAGTAATTTTTTACATTAGTTTTTAGAAGTTTCCTTATCAATAGAAAGCTGTGCTTGATTGGTATAACAGATGTATATCAAACCACACAACATCGAATGGCATTTCAAACACGAAACCGCGAACGCTGATAATATCGAAGCTGCAGAACTCTGAATTCTTACCCAGGGCAAGAATTCGGTGCGTCATTCCGCGGCTTTGCTCTCTCTTCCACTGTGGAGCAATCTCAGAGTTGGTATATTTAAGTAGGGGGGGTGTGGGGGGCACAGCCCCCAATGTTGGGAGGGGTGCGAAACCCCACACATTAGACATGGTTTTTGGTGTGCTTTTGTATGTGTTTCTCGGAACAGCAAATTTTTTCCTTGGGGAAAAAATTCACTGTTCTGAGCTTTCGATGATGTCACATTTCGAACTTCCAAGTTCGATATTTTGGAAGTTCGATAATGTGATATTGATATAAACCCGGTATAACAGATCACGACTGTGAATCTCACACACACAGATCCTTATCTCCTGAAATAAACTAACAGTCTGAGATGTTAAATAATCATTTGGCATGGTCAACAGCTGAGCAACATATTTTTCAATACATGCAACTTTTTGAAATTTCCCAGAACTAATGAGGTACCATACAAAATTACATGGCAAAAATAACCAGCTATTTCCTCAACATGAACTTCTACATAAATGCTACCTGTTATGAAACTTCCTGAACTGGATTACCACGACAGATCATTTTTAAAACTGCCTAAAAGTGGAATTATGGGCAAAGGCACAGTGTCTAAAAACTGCCCTCATTTATTTTCCTTGCATTCTTCTCTGCCTACCATTCTCAGCAGCAAGCTTACATGTGCTTCCTATAGCAAATAAATCTTGAGACAATGCAATAGGATCATAGGAGGTTACGAGGCTAATGGCCTATGGGGTCCTTACAAGCCTAATAAACTCCATAAACACACAAAAAAAAGAAACCTCATTCAGCACCTGTCTCCCCTGTCAATGAGGGACAAAGGTGGAACTCCTTTGGCAAGTTTCCCATCCACTCATCAAGGTTGTATTTGAAGAGGGTCAGTGAGGTACTCTGTTTGATATGTATGGAAAGTCTATTCCAGAGACAGGGCAGCCTCTGGGAGACAAACCTGTCTCTCCAGCAGGTTTAGGGCATCTGCAATATGAACAAAAAGAAATGTACTCAATCTTGTGCTACATGCCCATCACTCATGGTAAATAAGTAACTTAAAGGAATGCTGTCACTCATGGTAAATTAAAGGAATGCAAGCAGGGTATTTTGACCATGGCCAATGGTAGCAGCTTCAATATATATTATGTGATGATCTGATATTTTTACCTGGTTCTTTAGAGAGAAAATCTTGAATCTCAGCAAGATATGTTGAAACTGCTACCATTGGCCCTGGCCAAAATACCCTGCATGCGCGCTTGATTTTATTATGGTTTACCAGAATGCCAGTCCATTCTGACAATCTCTACTTCATAAACACAATACAGACCCTCTTTCTTTCTCCATCACATGGATATTCTTACTGAAAGTCCTGCCCTCTTGGATTAATTTACTTATTTCAGACCATTTCTAATTTCACCTCCAGATTAACAGAGTGCTTCAAAGACATCTTCTACTGTAAGGCCAAAATGGCAACCAAATGATCATTCAGCACCTCAAATACTTAATTATCCATTTTGAATGCTTTACGTATTAAGTCATCAAATTTATTATTTACTTTTTGAATTTCAACCAAGACTCTCTTCTGCAATACAATCATTATGAGACTCAAGTACACCACAACTTCTACTGAGGTCAGCTGCTTCCTTCTCTTTATCCACCATACTGTTAATCTCAAATGTCATCTAGCTAATATGCTAGCTATAAATGCACTACCAAGCATCACCCAAGGAGATACTTTGCAAAATATTTATGTGCTTTTTTGCCAACAGCCAATAAACTTCGAGAGGAAGGGAATTTTGTGGTCAAAACATCATAAAAGGCTGGCAACAATAGATACACTGGGTTTAAATCAACAAATCCAAAGGTTGAGAGGGAAAATTCTCTCCGAGCTCTCAAGCCTGAAAATGCCTTTATGCAAACAGTAGTCCTGAACTAGCCTGACATACACTCAGTACATAAGAATGAAACTAGGGTTTAATATCAACAAGTTAATCCACTTAAATAGGAAAATACAGTGCAACTATGTACTGGAATTACTAATATTGCCTTAAAAACCTTAGTTAAAATGGGTACAAACTGTTAAAACTAAATAAAAAACAGATCAAGAAATGAAAACTCGTAACTTACCCTTTCTGCGTGTATGAAATGGAACTAGAACAAAACAATAGTAATTTAAAAGATAACCGCAAATAACAGTTTTAGAATTCTTACACCCTTAGCCCCGAGATGATTGGCCTCGAAAAAGCTTAATGCAAACACTAGTCCTGAAACAGCCTGACATGCACTCAATAAACATGACTGAAACCAGGATTAATACCAACAGTCCACAGACTGTTAAAATGAATTAAAAATATATCAAGAAATAAAAAAATAACTTTTCTTTCTGTTTGTTGTGTTATAACGTAGAAAAACTTGAGCAGTATCAAAAATAGCATCCTGGGTCACCTGCAAGACCATCGGAGCACTTTATGCTGCAGATGAAAATATTTAAATAGGTATGAAAAGTACAGTTTTGTACCTACCATAAATGTAGATGTTAGAGTGTATACCCTGCTGCAGTCATCACACTTGGGTTATCCTGCCATTAGGCGGTCCCGCAGTCGGCCCGAATTCCAAAGTCGTGGTCCGGCGTCGGTTGCTGTCGCTTCTTCCCTGACGTCAGAGCGCCAGGGATATATCAGAGGCATCCTGGACTGCAGCAGGGTATACACTCAAACATCTACATTTATGGTAGGTACAAAACTGTACTATGTTCATTGTGTTACCCTGCTGCAGTCATCACACTTGGGAAGAATCCCAAAGCTAAGGATGGGAGGTGGAGTCAAACAGGGTTAGAGGAGGCTAGAAGGCATTGCAAAACTGCAGTGGCGAAGCCAGCTCTAGTCTTAGAGTAAAGTGGTAAGTGGTAATGTTTGGTGAAGGTGTGTACTGAACTCCAAGTTGCAGCTTCCAGAATATCCTTGGCTGGCACCCCCCTGAGGAAGGCTGTAGATGTAGCTGCTGCCCTGGTAGAGTGGGGCCTTATGGTAGCAGGAACTGGTTTTCCATGGTGGGTGTAGCAAAAACATATGCAATGTCCTATCCATTTGGAAATGGTCTGTTTTGAGATAGTCTTTCCTTGTGATGCTGTAGCATAGGATACAAAAAGCTGGTCCGATTTTCTGAAAACCATCCAAGTAGTAACGTAGCTGCCTGTGAATGTCCAAGGAATGTAAAAGTCTTTCTCCTTTGTTCTGTGGATTTGGAAAGAAGGTGGGTAAATGGATGGTTTGATTTAGAGCCACACTGGATACCACCTTAGGCATAAAGGAGGGGTTAGTTCGTAGAGAAACTCTGTCTTGATGAAAAAATGAGGAAAGGCTCTACTGCCATTAGTGCCTGAAGCTCTGAAACTCTTCTAGCTGAAGTAATTGCTAGCAGCAGGGCAGCTAGCAGGGCAGTCTTCCATGATATAAACTAAGTCAGCTGAGAAAGCTGGCTCAAACGGAGGTAGCGAGAGTTTTTCCAGAACAAAGTTGAGGTCCCAAGTAGGTGTTGGTGCTCTCCTGGGAGGCCTAATGTTTTTGGCCCCTCTGAGAAACTGCCTTAGGAGTGGATGTGAAAATAAGGGATGATCCGTGTTGTAGTGAGCAGAATTAGCTGAGGCGTGGATTTTAATAGATGAAAAAGAAAGCCCTTTGTGTAACATCTCCGTTAAATATTGCAGAATCTGAGGTATGTCAGGCTGAAGGGTATTTTGGCCTTTAGCTTGGTTCCAGGCGCAAAACCTTTTCCATTTGTCTGCGTAAGCTTTCCTGGTGCTGGGCCTCCTGTCCTCCAGAATAACATCCATAACAGCTTGTGAGAGAGGAGCTGGCTGGTTGCTTAGGTGATTTGCCATGCAGCCAAGTTTAAGGTTTTGAACTGGCTGTGTAGAATCCGATTGTCTTGCTGTGTGAGCAAGTGGGTAATTTGTGGTAGAATCCATGGTGGGCCCTGGGCCATATTCCTTAATAGTGGGTACCAGTGCTGGCGTGTCCAGTCTGGGGCAATGAGTATCATTCGGGGTCTCTCCATCCTGACTTTCAGTAGCACCTTTGTGAGAAGGGGCAATGGAGGAAAGGCATATACTGTTAGCATTTTCCAAATGAATGAGTGCGCGTCCACTTTCCAATCTTGATGGTGAAAAGTCCTTGTGCAAAATTTTGTTTGCCAGCCCTCACAACTATCCGCTAACAGGTCTATGTCTGGAAGCCCCCATTTTTGAGCTATCATTGCGAATACTTCTGGATCCAGTTTCCACTCGTGGGGATCCATGATGTTTCTGCTTAGGTCGTCTGCCAATGTGTTCTTTATTCCTGGCAGGAATTGAGCTTGTAATTGAACTTGGTAAGCCAGTGCTGTGTTCCACAAGGTCATTGCTTGTCTGCATAGAGGGTAGGAGTGTGTACCCCCTTGTTTGTTTATGCACCACATTACTGTGGTGTTGTCTGTCCTTATGATAAGCTGTCCTGGATGTAAGAGGTCCTTGAAGGCTGTCAGAGCATTTTGTACAGCTAGCATTTCTTTTTGATTGATGTGCAGATTCCTTTGATCTGCTGTCCATATGCCTTGAACGCACCGTCCTGCCATGTGTGCCCCCCAGGCATAGTGCGATGCATCTGTTGTCATAGTTTGCCTGGCTGGGAGGTAGGGTGAAAGGCTGACCCTTGTTGAGGTGACATGCCTGTGACCCACCACAGAAACTCCTGTTGAAGGCAAGGAATGAGAAGTATCATTGTTTCCAAGCTGTGGCTGTGTTGAGTCCATACGCTTTTTAGGTACCATTGTAATTTCCTCATATGCAGTTTTGCAAATGGTATTAGTAGTATGCAAGATGCCATGAAGCCCAAGGCCTGCAGAATTTTTCTTGCAGGGGGTTGGGTCTTTGTTGCCATTGCTCTGAAGTATTGAGTTAATTGTAGTTGTTTGTCTGGCGTCAGATAAGCCATCTGGGCCATTGTATTCAAGCTGGCACCCAGGAATGTCATATTTTGTGAGAGCACTAGTTTTGATTTCTTTTTGTTTACTGTGCACCCTAGGCAACTTAGAAGATGTTTTACAAAAGCCAGGTGTTGTAAGAGGATGTCCTTGCTTTCTGCTTGGATGAGACAGTCATCCAGGTATGGGTATATTTGAATTCCTGTTTGTCTGCAGTATGCAATTACTGGTGCCAGGCATTTTGTGAAGACCCTGGGTGCAGTAGATAAGCCAAAGGGCAGTGCAGAGAATTGGTAATGGGTTGAACCTGCAATGAAACGGAGGTATCTTCTGCAATTCTGTCTGATAGGGACGTGCAGGTATGCCTCCTTGAGGTCCAAAGTTACTAGCCAAGCTTTCCTGCCCAACATGGGAAGAAGCTGCTGTAGTGTTAGCATCTTGAATTTGGGTACTTGCAAGAAGGTGTTTAAAACTGAAAGGTCCAGAATGTGTCTCCAAGCATTGTCCTTTCTGGGGACTAGAAAGAGCCTTGAGTAAAATCCTTGGCCTTGCTCCTGTGTAGGTACCAGTTGAATGGCTCTCATGACCATGAGAGCTGTTATTTGTTTTTGTGCCTTTGCCCATTGATTTTGTGGCAGGTTTGGCATTCCTTTTATCCTTGGCAAGGTGTGGAAATGGAATCTGTATCCTTGTGAGATAATGTCTAGGACCCATTTGTCCATTGTGACGATGCGCCAGTTGTCTGCAAAAAGTGATAATTTTCCTCCCAAGGGAGCTGCCAAGAGAGTTTTGCTTGGCAGTTTGAGGTTTAAGTCATTGTGTTTGCCTTCTAGTAGTTTGGGACCTGTCTTCTCCTCCCTTCTGTGTTGCAGTGCCCCATTGGCGAGGTTTGTAAGGGATTTGTGCTTGTCCTCTGCCCCTTGGGCGCCTGTATTTACCCCTCTGTGGTCTGTCAGAAGCTGGAAAGGACCAATTTTTTGTTCGCCAATTTCTGCTGAAGCGTGGGGGCTGTACCTGTAAGAAATCTTTGACCGTCTGTATAGATTTTGCCTTATTTTCTTTAAAACCTCCTCTGCTTTAACCCCAAATAAGACATCCTGCTGTAAGGGTGCATCCAGTAACTTTGCTTTAACATGATCAGGCAGAGATTATTCCTTTAACCAAGCATGCCTACGTATAACAGACCCAGTAACAGCTGCTCTAGAGGAAGCTTCCAAGGCATCAAAACCACATTGTAGAGTATGTTTGCCCACCTGTTCAGCTGCATGCAACAGATCTTGCATTTCCTTGAATTCAGACTGTTGAGGGTGCGTGCCCATCTTTTGTTTTATTTGAGACATTAGGAATTGCTGGTATTTAAGCACGTGGAATTGAAAATTTAGTGCTCTCATAGCTAGAGTAGCTGAGGTGTAAACCTTCTTCCCCCACCTATCTAGTGCTCTGGAGTCCCTTTCGGAGGGTACAGGATTTTTAGCCATAGAAGCCTTAGCCCCTTTGGGACCCTGGGAGATTGTCTCTGGATCAGCAACAGGGCTTTTGTAAAGGAATTTGTGTGAGTCAGGCACTCTATAGTATCTATCTGGTTTGGCTGGAGCAGGAGGCAGAGAATCTGGATTTAGACTAGATTCTAAGAAAACATCATCCACAATGTCCAAAACTGGGGGGATAGCAAGTGGTCTGTGCTGGGGGAGTAAAAGAAACTCTCGGAGCCTTTTCTTTGAGTCGGAGTAGTCCTGACCTTCCCAGTGGAAATGTTCCCTCATGGTATGTAAGGTTTCCCCAAAGGAATAATCTTCAGGGGGAGAAGCTGAGGGAATGGAGTCTTCAGCATCAGAATCTTCATAAGGGGGAAAGGAGTAATCCTGTTCCTCAGCGGAGCCTGAGGAAACAGACACTTGATCAGAGGAGGCATAATCCTCCTCTTGTCTGGGCCTTTTGTCGGGGGGGGGGTTGGGAACCCCTGATCAAAGAAATCAAATCTTCAGCCATTTTAAGCATCTGTTTCTTAAGCATAGGGCCTTGACCTGGAGACTGAAGTGTAGGCTTTTTTGGTTTTAGAGGAGTCTTAAGTTTAGCATAAGATTTTACGGTGAGAGTAGTCGGTCTGAAGACACCTTCAGAAACCGAAGCTGTTTCTACAGCACCGGCTTCCCCTACTGCAATGTCGGTAGGGCCTAAAGAAAATGGCTGCGTCGGCCTAGAACTCTCTGCTGGGGGATCCGAAGCAGTCTGGGGATCCAATTCAGCGGTAGCTAGGGGCTGCATAGGCGCCTCAATGAAAACCGGAGAACCGGCGACCGGCCCAGCCGAGGCCTCGGAGTCTGGCTTGGATCTAGGCTGCCTGTCTTTATCTTTGCGTTTTTTATGCACGCCGGTAGTCGGTTGCTCCGACGGCATAGTGTAATTAAATTTTCTACCGAAGTAGTGTCGTGCGAAATCAAAGCGTCGCTTTATAGTTCGCTTATTGAACCTAGCACAAAACCGACAACCAGTGACGTCGTGGTCTGGGCCTAGGCTAGGTATACAAAAAGAATGAAAGTCCTTATGAGGTATTTGCTTCCCACAAGAAATGCAATTGTTAACTTTTTCTGACATCGAACTGAGGCAAGAAAAGGTTCCCCAACGGGGTACTTAGCTTTGAAGACTTCGGACTGAAACTAGATTCGAAAATCTCAGGTGGCAGCCGACCGGCACTTGCGAACTGCTTCTGCTTTGGGCACTGCGTGGCCGCGGCAAGAAAGACTGAAGAAAATGGCGTTGGATGCCTCTGATATACCCCTGGCGCTCTGACATCAGGGAAGAAGCGACAGCAACCGATGCCGGACCAAGACTTTGGAATTCGGGCCAACTGCGGGACCGCCTGACGGCATGATAACCCAAGTGTGATGACTGCAGCAGGGTAACATGATGAACATCCTTGAGAAATTATTAGTCTATCAAAATAAAGTGACGCCCCAAGTCTAAATTCAGACCTTTGGGATGCAGAGTATATTACTGAATCTGAAAACATACCTTGTTTTCATATTAGATAAAACATCGACAATACCACCTCTTTGCATTAGGTGATGATGCAATTGTTTAAAAGCAAATGTCCGGATAGAGGAGCCTGCTGAATTACTCACATTGATGACATATGACAGGGAAGTCAGAGCAGATGTACAAACTGCCAAGAAAGACACATTCACAAAGTACAAAACACTTGTTTTAAAAAGATAAATGGCCATGACATATAGTATTACAGCACCTAAACCAAGAACCTGCATGTAACCTGAACCAATGCATGTACACTAACCACATACATCCATCAACTTGTTCAATTGAAAAGGCTTAACAATGATTTTAGTCCTTGGTTCAGTGCTGTCTCAGCCACAAAATGCAATAAAATCATGTTGACTTGAGAAATGCACTATAAAAAGGAAATGCCCTGGTTAAAAATGAAACAATACAAACATGTGCTTATTAATTTATACAATAACTAGGCAATGTGGTTAGTAACAGGGAACTATATTATTGCTGATTATACAATGACCTCCCATTAATATTCCAAAATGTGCATGTTGACTGCCCAGTGTGCCCCTTGTAAATCCCACAATAGACCAACGGAAAAAGGTCAAGTCGCCCAAACTTTTTTCCGTTGGTATAAGGTGCCCAAAAAAAAAAAAAAAACAAACAGAGACTTTCTTTTTTCCGTTGCTTCCGTTTCAAAGCATTGATGCATGCCCATGCATACCCAGTGCAAGTCCCATACGCATGCACTGTACAAGGCATGCACAAGGAAGCAGTATACCACCACTGGTGGAACAGCAGCAATGCACCGTTATACAAAGACATTATTTAAGAAAAGCAAGTCTTTTTTTCTTAAATGTCACTGTATAATAGCAATAACAGACTCCGTGGTTGTGGTATATTGAAGATTTCCCCACGGTTGGCTTTATTTAATCACTCGGGCTTTGCCCTCATGATTAAACCACACCAGCCGTGGGTAATCTTCAATATACAACACTACATTGTCGGTTATTGCTTAAATATTCAAAATAATTAATTCAACAGCATTAATGTTATCAAATTATTAAACTATTTAGTTCCAGGAAGCTCAGCTAATACAAGGATGCCTTCCCAGACACAAAAATGAACCAGTAATAGCATAGTACATACAGTGTGTTTTAGGCCCCACAGTGGCCAATTCAGAAGTTGCAGCAAGTTTCATGTGATCCAATAAACCTGGTAAAATACAATCCGGTAGTGTGGAGGAAAAGGCATGGCTTTACTTCCCATTAATGGTGCCTTAGTGTGCTCCATTAATGGTGCCTTAGTGTGCTCCAAAGTGCAAGGTTAAGTCCACTACTAACCAATAAAAACACATACCCTAGAGAAGTGTTCAGGAGGTAAATATGTACAAATACATAACCCACACCCAAAGCAAAAAATACAGACATCAGTACACCACGCATGGTCAAGGTAGCAGAAACTGAGAAAAGTAATTTGTTTTATGACCTGTAAGCACTACATCAGTTAAATGGTCAGTGAAGAGCTCTACAAGGTACTAAAGAACAAAAACTGCCAGCAGGGAGAAGGCATCTGTGTACATAGCACAAGTCCAGACTGAAAAATCTTTTTCATTTGTACCAGAAAATCAACAGAAGGTTGGACTGAAGAAGAAATTACACTCTAAATGAAAAATCTTCAGACCTCGTAATTATCATACGTTACAGCCAAGCCATCAGCTTGCTAAAGTGGACATGCGGATGGACTTTCCGGGAACTGAAACAGGTGTGCTAAACAAAATGAAGATTAGGAAAGCATCTGCCTAGGATAGTAAGAAGTTGTAAGAATGATTGCCACCAAGTCCGTTTAACTATTTAAGGAAGTGGAAGAAAGCCGACTGCTGCCCTTTGGGCTATAGCAAAACATTTGCTTTTGTCACTGAGAAGAGGAAATAGTGAGAAAAATATATATATTTAGCATCATAGGAGGAGGCAGAAGGGCTGCAAATGGAGCAACCCTACTTCCTGAAATATTTTTTTTCTTTTCTGTTGAGAGACTCTGCATACTCCCAGGGCAGTAGGATGTCCTACTCAGCTGTGGCTAAACAGCTGTTCACATTCCAGCATAGACCAACAGCATATAACAATGCACTAGCATTGAAGGCCACCTCCAAAACTTGCATGACGTCTCTGTAGAGGAAACGGGAGCAAGTCCCTCCCTGCTTACTGATGCACCACACTACTGCTATGTCACTGGGGTGAATGGCAGAAAAAAAGACAAATAGTCTTGCCTTTATAAACACCAACATGCAGCTTTGGCTCCTGACAGAACTAAAGGTCTAGTGCAATGTGACATTAACACTGTCCTACTATCCAATACAGGCAGGAGGTATCCATTGCAAGTATGTTTTTGGAGGTGGACCCACAAACGGTTCATAGGTTCATAGGTTTATACTAGGCTATCTGCCCTAAGGCATTTATAAGCCTAGCCCAAATTATTGTGGCTTACGCCACCCCTTATATGAAAAAATACTGTGCCCATTAGTTTGTTGTGCCTCTGTCCAGCAGTGACCCAGAGATGATTCCCGGGGTAAACCTACGATCTCCCATCCACAGGTCTAGATTTCTCTTGAACAGAGTCAGCGAGGTGCTCTGCCTCACATGGACCGGGATTTTATTCCACAGCATAGGGAGTCTCTGAGTGATAAATCTATCCCTCCAGCACGTCCTATTTATATCCGTGCTAAGGTTTAAGATGCTTGCTCTAGTGGTTTTGGTGGATTTGGATTTTTTGAGGTGGAGCATGTCCATTAATTCCGGGTTGGACATGGCCTTGTATGTCAGGCACATGTCACCTCTGAGCAGACGGTATGCGACTGAATAGAGCTGGAGTTTCTTCAATCTGGCAGCATATGACAGATTTTGGAGTCCCTTTATCCTTTTGGTGAGGAACATTTGGGGTCTCTCCAATTGCTGCAGATGTCGGGTGAGATACATCCCGAATGGGGCATTGTACTCGATCATTGGTCTGATAAGTGAAGAGTACAGGGGAACAATGACCTCACTAGATCTGGATGTGAATCCCTTCATGATCAGGTGGGCAATGTAGAAGGTCTTTCTAACCACTTTAGCAATGTGAGTGTCAAAAGAAAGGCCACTGTCAACCTGGGTCCCCAGGTCCCTGATAACCTCTTCTGTGCTTAGTGGATTGCCACCTATATGGTAGCTTGGGGTTACCTTGTTTTTCCCGAAGGGTATGACTATACATTTTTGGCGTTTAACTTCAGGCCATGGCTCTGGCACCAGCTATCTGTTTCCGTGAGTCCCTTCTGAAGGATATCCGTGTCCGATGCACTTTCCACTATGGCCCAGTTTGCAGTCATCTGCAAACTTTGTCAGCCAAAGTCCTCCCATGTTGGCCTGTACTTCTGAGAAGTAGATGCCAAACAATAGGGGCCAAGGACCGAGCCCTGTGGGACACCACTTGTGACCGGCTTGGAGTCTGACACAGCGCCAGCAACTCTAACCCTGTGGGTTCTGTCCTTAAGCCAGTTTGCAACCCATCTTGTGACATATGGGTTTACATTTAAGCTGGTAAGTTTTTCTACAATACCCGAGTGGGGTATTGTGTCGAAAGCCTTTGCAAGGTCAAGGTAGGCTGTATGGACTGCCTTTCCCTCATCAATGGCCTTGGTGACTATTTCAAGAAGTCGACCAAGTTCAAAAGGCATGATCTTCCCTTGACAAAGCCAAACTGGGTCGGGTCCAATGTCTGCAAGTCCCTATATCTTTGTTTATGAGCTCCATTATGATCCTCTCCATAGCTTTGCAGACTAGACTTGTTAAGCTTATGGGGCGGTAATTACCAGGGTCCGTGAGGCCACCTTTGTGGAGTGGGACCACAGTTGCCGACGCCACTCCTTGGGCACGTATCCTGTGGTAAGGCTGAGATTAAACAGCTGCCTTATGTGCGGGTTTAATTCCTCATTTAGCTCGTGTAGCACACAGCCGGGGACACCATCCGGTCCCATTGATGCTGTGTTTTTAGCTTTAGAGAGAGCAGCTTTCACCTGCGCATTTGAGATGTCCGGGAGGCTACACTCGGCTGGGATAGTTATCTCTCCTTTAGGGGAGAGGGGTGAAGTTTGCACTGAACCTGTCTGCCAGTATGTTGGCAATGTCTGTGGGTTCAGTGATTTTTGTATCATTTTGGACTAATTCTGAGCATATCTGTGAGTTTCCACCCAGGTTCCTAACATAGCTGAAAAAGGCCTTATGATTGTCCTTTGAATCCATGGCAATTTTTCTCTCAAAATTGGCCTTAGTTGATTTTATGAGTGCTCGTATTTTTTTACTAATAATGATCAGGGGTGACTTCCCTTTTATGGATTTTGTTCTATCATGTAATAGCTTTCTCCTCTTATTGTAAAGTTTGTTAATGGCTGGGGTCCACCAGATTGGACGTTTGCCCTTTGTGGAAAGAGTCTTGGTTTTATTTGGGATTGCCTGATCCATGCAGTCCTGGAGGTGTTCATAGAAGGCATTTGTAAGGGCTTCCAGCTTGGGTTGTGGTTTCCTCTGACTCAGGGGCCTTGAAGGATACCACACCAGTCTTGAGTAGTGTGAAGTTTGCTTTAGAGAAGTTCTTCACTATGGTCTTTTGTTTGGGGTGGGGCGGGATGTGGATTTCCAGTGAGATTAGTTTATGATCAGATCTCACCAATGAGGGATATACTTCGGTGTGGAGCATTTTGTCCCCATGTTTGTGACAATGAGATCTAGTATATTTTCTCCTCTCGTGGGAACAGTGACTAGCTGTTCCATGGCATTTGAATTTATGAACTCCAGGAACCGTTGGGCTAGAAAGTTAGGGCTTGAGTAATGTTCCCAGTCTATATTCGGGTAGTTGAAGTCACCCAATATGATGGTGTTTGGAGATACATTTATACCCTCCAGTGTCTTCAGGAAGGCTGTGTGGGGTTCCTGAGTTTGAGAGGGTGGCCTGTAGCATGCTACAATTTGTAGAGCAGTTTTGCCTATGGTTAGTTGCACCTGGATGGTTTCCGAAGCTTCATGCGTTGCCACCAACCTGGAGGTGTGAGTATCCTTTATGAATATGGATACACCCCTCCTTTTGTGGAGTGGTCCGGGTTTTGGGGCCGGAACGCATGATATGAGGTAAAACCTAATAGTGCCGGGTGCTCTCAGGAGCCTTGAACCAGGTTTCAGTTACAGCACAGACATCGATGTTCTCCATACTGAGAAGGGCCTCGAGTCGTGCATTTTGAGATTTAGACTTCTGGCATTGAGCAGCATTACCCTCAATTTCTTCCCATTTTTGTTTTCTAGGGTGGTAGGTTTAGAATTTGAGCCTTGCCTAAAAAGGCACTATGGGGTGGCAAGAGCCTTAGCCAATATCCGGAATCCCAGGGGTGACAGGTGCAAGCCGTCCCTTGCGAAGCAGCGTGGCTTGTCAAGCATGTCATCCCAGGCAGACAGACACTGGATCCCCTTTGAATGACACCAGACATTAAGCCAATTGTTAAAGCTGATCATCTTGTCTCTATATTGTGGCATCATTCTTGGTGAAGGAAGGATACTGCTCAGGGTTAGGGTCATACCTGCCTGGGCTACATAATCAGAGAGCTCCTCTATGTCTCTTTTCATGTAGTCCAGGGAGGTACGTCTCAGGTCGTTCACACCAGCATGGACAATGACTGTGTCATATTTGTACTTGCCATGGAGTGACCCGAGTGCTTGTGTTATGTGGCGGATTCTAGCGCCCGATAGGCAGCTTACTGTGACCCTCTCCTTGTTCAGCCTGGTGAGTTTGACGTCAGTGTGTCTGACTATGGAGTCACCTATGACAAGTATGTTTGGTGTTGTATTTGGCCTTAAGGGCTGTGACTGCTTTGCACACTGCTTTTGTGGTTTATGTGTTGCTTGTGGGGTGTCTTGAGGTAGCAGTTGTTTGGGTGTCTGCTTTGGAGGCCTCTGCTGTTTAGGTAAATTTTTACTCAGAGCCTCCGAGTATGTCTTTGTGTGTTTATGTGTTTGATTCAGTGGAGTGGTAGCATTATGTGAGGCTGGTTTTGTGGTGTGTGTAGTTGCCTTCTCCTCCTGTCTGGTCTTGCCAGTCCTGAGTCGAGAGAGCTCAGCCTCCAGTTTGGCTAAATAGCTGCATCTCTCAAGTATTTGTGTTATGTGGGAGGAGGAGAGGGTTGTCTGTGTACATGAGGCAGTTATAACATTGCCTCAAGATTCCCAGATTCACCAGCTGGACCAAGAGGAGATTGACAACTGACCTTTGGACATGCTAGAATAATATTGGGAAATCCTTAATTGAAAACAAGGGCCAGTGGGGAGTGAGGGTGTAGTGCTTTTAATTTTTAGTGCTGACTTATATAATTGCTTTAGTGAGCAAGTGCCAGGTAACTTGAGTGCAATGTGATACAAGTAACTAAATGCAAAACGACAAACAGTAACTTTCTTTCAAGTGAAACAAGGAAATAAGTACAGTAAGCAATGCAGATATCACTAGTGATCCACAGAAGCGCTAAGAAGTTGCGTGATTAGGTGGAATTAGCTTCCTGGGAAATAACAAGCAAACAAACAACAAGCATATAAACAAAGCTAGATTCAGTAGGCCTGGATCTAGTCTATGCTAGGGCAAACAAGGTGAACCAATTTCAGTAAGATACAGTTCAAATATTCAGGCACTATAAACCTTTAACCAGAAAATTCCCAGCTCAGAAGGGCAGAGTCCAGCCTCTTCTCCCACAAGAGTGCAGACCACGAACCTTCTTAATGTAAAATAACTGGCCTGAAGCCCAAGTGCCTAAACCAGAACTAATACACTTGGACACTGGGCTCTCAATCAGCAGTTCCCAACTTAGAAGGATGAAAGCTACCTGTCCTGCCACCACAGTGCTTGCCACAAACCTTCCTAATGTAAAACAACTGGTCTGAAGCTCAAGTGCTTAATCCAAAAGACTTGAATGATAGCTACACTTTAATCAAGTTACAACCAAGCAGTAATAAATACCATTGAATACTTTAGAGAATGTCTGGATTAGTGCTCAAGTTACACAAACAAAGCTAGATCCAGCAGGCCCGAATCCAGTCTATGCCACAGCAAACAAGGCGCACCAACTTCAGTAAGAAACAGTTCAGATATGCATGCACTATAAGCCTTTAACCAGAAATTCCCAGCTCAGAAGGGCAGAGTCCAGCCTCTCCTCCCACAAGAGTGCAGACCACGAACCCTCTTAATGTAAAATAACTGGCTTGAAAGCCCAAGTGCTTAAAACAGAATTAATACACTTTTAGAATAACAGACACTGAGCCCTCAATCAGCAGTTCTCAACCTAGAAGGATGTAAGCTACCTGTTCTGCCACAACAGTGCAGACCACAAACCCTCTCAGTGCAAAACAACTAACTGGTCCGAAGCCCAAGTGTTTAAACCAAAAGGCTTAGAATGAGTTACATCAAGCAGTAATAAATACAATTGAGTATTTTAAGATGATGCAAAAGTAAAAAGAAGTAGGTAAAAACACAAGTACAGTAAAAGCAGATGAAATTTTTTTTTTTTTTTTTTTTTTTTTTTTTTTTGAACAAGTGCTGAGATCAAAGAAACAGATTTGAGTGCTGAAACTAGAAAACTGGCTAGTTACAAGAAAAAAAAACAAGCTAGAAGGCTTCCCTCAAACACAGAAGGGCTTGGGGGCTCAGAAGCCTACAAATAGTCTGTACCACTTAACAAGAAAGGCAGGAAATAAGCTTAATTTTTTTTCTATTTCCCAGATGCTCTCTTTGTACACAGTAGGAGTGCCTGAAATCAGAATATGATCTCACTGTACTCAGTTGAGTGAGCAAATGAGATGGGCCCAGAGGCAGGCTGAGCGGCGGGCAGTTTCAATGCCACTAAGATTAACACCAAAACAAAAACAGGGCGGGTGGGTGGGAATAACTGAAGAGCAGAATAACCAGTTAAAAATTCCTTCAACACTCCTTCATACACAGTTTAAATCAATTTAAATACTGTATTTTTTTAAAAAAAAAGTGCAAAAAAAGGTACTTAAATTCTCTTATACGTCCAGTTGAATATAACCAAGTTCTTAGCTTGCCAAGCTGAAGTTTTAAAGCAGGAATTATTTCACATGCACCAGTTTAAATATGCAAGGACAGGAAATCAAAGAATGTGGCTACCCCCACACCTGTAATTACTAGCAAATAACAAAATTCAGCCAACACTAGCTTTTAGTTCAAGTTACTGAAGAGCAGAATAACCAGTTAAAAATTCCTTCAACACTCCTTCATACACAGTTTAAATCAATTTAAATACTGTATTTTTTAAAAAAAGTGCAAAAAAGGTACTTAAATTCTCTTATACGTCCAGTTGAATATAACCAAGTTCTTAGCTTGCCAAGCTGAAGTTTTAAAGCAGGAATTATTTCACATGCACCAGTTTAAATATGCAAGGACAGGAAATCAAAGAATGTGGCTATCCCCACACCTGTAATTACTAGCAAA
Source organism: Protopterus annectens (assembly GCF_019279795.1). Taxonomy (NCBI): domain Eukaryota; kingdom Metazoa; phylum Chordata; order Ceratodontiformes; family Protopteridae; genus Protopterus; species Protopterus annectens. The sequence continues at coordinate 813,272,677 of NC_056725.1, forward strand.
TAACAAAATTCAGCCAACACTAGCTTTTAGTTCAAGTTACTGAAGAGCAGAATAACCAGTTAAAAATTCCTTCAACACTCCTTCATACACAGTTTAAATCAATTTAAATACTGTATTTTTAAAAAAAAAAGTGCAAAAAAGGTACTTAAATTCTCTTATACGTCCAGTTGAATATAACCAAGTTCTTAGCTTGCCAAGCTGAAGTTTTAAAGCAGGAATTATTTCACATGCACCAGTTTAAATATGCAAGGACAGGAAATCAAAGAATGTGGCTACCCCCACACCTGTAATTACTAGCAAATAACAAAATTCAGCCAACACTAGCTTTTAGTTCAAGTTACTGAAGAGCAGAATAACCAGTTAAAAATTCCTTCAACACTCCTTCATACACAGTTTAAATCAATTTAAATACTGTATTTTTAAAAAAAGTGCAAAAAGGTACTTAAATTCTCTTATACGTCCAGTTGAATATAACCAAGTTCTTAGCTTGCCAAGCTGAAGTTTTAAAGCAGGAATTATTTCACATGCACCAGTTTAAATATGCAAGGACAGGAAATCAAAGAATGTGGCTACCCCCACACCTGTAATTACTAGCAAATAACAAAATTCAGCCAACACTAGCTTTTAGTTCAAGTTACTGAAGAGCAGAATAACCAGTTAAAATTCCTTCAACACTCCTTCATACACAGTTTAAATCAATTTAAATACTGTATTTTTAAAAAAAGTGCAAAAAGGTACTTAAATTCTCTTATACGTCCAGTTGAATATAACCAAGTTCTTAGCTTGCCAAGCTGAAGTTTTAAAGCAGGAATTATTTCACATGCACCAGTTTAAATATGCAAGGACAGGAAATCAAAGAATGTGGCTACCCCCACACCTGTAATTACTAGCAAATAACAAAATTCAGCCAACACTAGCTTTTAGTTCAAGTTACTGAAGAGCAGAATAACCAGTTAAAAATTCCTTCAACACTCCTTCATACACAGTTTAAATCAATTTAAATACTGTATTTTTAAAAAAAGTGCAAAAAAGGTACTTAAATTCTCTTATACGTCCAGTTGAATATAACCAAGTTCTTAGCTTGCCAAGCTGAAGTTTTAAAGCAGGAATTATTTCACATGCACCAGTTTAAATATGCAAGGACAGGAAATCAAAGAATGTGGCTACCCCCACACCTGTAATTACTAGCAAATAACAAAATTCAGCCAACACTAGCTTTTAGTTCAAGTTACTGAAGAGCAGAATAACCAGTTAAAATTCCTTCAACACTCCTTCATACACAGTTTAAATCAATTTAAATACTGTATTTTTTAAAAAAAAAGTGCAAAAAAAGGTACTTAAATTCTCTTATACGTCCAGTTGAATATAACCAAGTTCTTAGCTTGCCAAGCTGAAGTTTGTCAATAGATTTATCAATGCTATCCACCAGCATACATGCCTCTTGCATGAAGCAGAAGATTTAACTGCATCATCCAAGCAGTCTCAAGTCTAGGACTGCTGTATTTTGAGGGTCCATTGCGGTACTCTCACACGGAATGCTGCATGCGGCATTATCAGAGTTATCACTTAAGTCCCACAGCTCTGGAACATAGGAGAGTTACCCAACAGAAAAAAAGGAAACTCTAGGATACTGTAACTACTGTCATTACTATATCCATTTCTTTTCTCTACACTATTTCATTCTCTTAGAATGCTGTTGAAAGCTCGGATTTGGTCACAACCCTGGGTGTTGATGGAGGTCACCAGCCAGGCAAGGCTGGCAGTTAAAACTCATTGGGGGTGAAGGAAAAGCAGCTTTTTAAACTTTGCACCAGCAGTTTTTTCTGTAACAATTAAACAGATTCACAAATGTCACATCTGTCCTTAAAATGCTTCCCTCAAAGAGAGGACACAAACTGTATGTATCTTGTGGTGGAAGTCTCTGGGCACATCTACATTTTCTGAACAGTTCAACTTCCACAACAAAAGGGCACAAGCAAACCCAGCAATAAGGATACAACTGAAATATCTGTTTATACTGCTTTTTAGAAGTTTAACAGTTCCAGCATTCACAAAGTTGCCAACTAGCAGAGGAAATGAGCAACTTATTTCCAACAATTTTAAACATTTTTTTTGAAAGTAAGAAACTAGAAAAAAGAATTATAATTTGGTAACTTTACAAAACTATTAAGAGAGAAAAGGGTTAAGGCATTAAAACAAAAATGACAGAGGCCTAGAAAAGGGTTAAAAGAAGACTAATAAGGCAAAAATTAGAAAGGCCTGACATGTTCTGTTAACCGGGGGGCAATGGATTTTTTTAAACAAAACACCTTTACTGAGTTATCACATGACATAGGCAATCACACATTTATATAACTGAAAACAAACTGTACAGACATATTTTCAGTTGTAAACCCTTACATATCACATATAATCTTCTATATTCATTGTCAATTGAACATTCAATCAATTTCTGCCTTCCCTAAAACCTCATTCCTCCTCCAAAACATTATTCTGCATGTACTGTTTCTATGGTTTCCATTTTTGGTACTTTGGTATTATCGCAACCAGATTTTCGCGATAACAGCGCTTGCTTTCCGATGCGGAAATCTAAAAAGAAATGTATGCAAAAATCACACTGACAATGTCAACTTCATCTAAAAACATTGTTAGGTAGCAAAATCATTGTAAAATTAAAGGAATGAGTGCTTGTTTCAAGCTATGCTGTTTTCCGAATCTTACATTTTATACAGCAGCTATGTGTAATACAAGTTCCATATCCCCAGCTGCGAGCCTGTAAATGTTGTCAAAGTTATACTTCAGATTAGTAAAGACGATCTATGTAGATATTCAGTGGTAGTGAACTAACCCCAAAAAACAACCTTTATAAATACAATGTGTTTGTGGGATCTAAGACAGAAAAGGAGTCAATAGCACTTCTCCAGCAATATGGCATTATATCAACAAGTAAAGAATGCTGTTCCGGACATTCAATGACATTGTACTATGGGAAGCAGATTTTTTGGAAATGCAATACAGAAAAATGTTACCAACACATAGGAGTTCAAGTGAGTAATTTCGTTGAAGGAAGTAGAATTAATTTTACCACCGCTGTCCACTTCATTTACTGTTGGGCAAAGCAGATGACATCTATAAGTTTCTGTCAGGAAGAACTGGACATGGCTGACAAGACAGTCATAGACTGGAGTAACTATTTACGTGATGTCTTGGTCTTAGAAATGGAGAGAAAGGACAAAAAAGAAATCTCAGGGCCAGGGTGCATTGTGGAAATAGACGAGACTCTTTTACTAGACGTAAAAGTAATGCTGGTTGTATTCTCCCTCAACAGTGGGTACTTGGAGGGATATGTAGGGAGACAAGAGACACTTTTCTTGTAAAAGTTCCTGATAGAACAGCTGCAACATTATTTAATAAAATCAAAGAATACATTAAACAGGGCACTACTATTTATTCAGATTCATGGCGGGCATATCAAACTCAACAATTAGAAGAAGCTGGTTTCAGTCATGAAAAAGTAAACCATAGCTACAACTTTGTAGATCCAAACACAGGAGTGCATACACAACACATAGAGAGAATGTGGGGATCTGTTAAGTGGAGAAACAGAAAACAGAGAGGTACTGCAAGACACCATTTGGACTCCTACCTAATTGAATATAACTGGGTGAAACACAGCTTGCACTAAAGAAAGACTTATTTGATGAGATCTTGAAAGCAGTAGCAGACAATTTCTCTCCATACAAAAAGTGTAACCCAGCAAGTGAACCATCTACAAAGTACGCTTCCTTAATCAGTGAGAAAATATTTACAAATATGTTGCTCAAAACATCCGGAAGACATCCACATGAATACTATGCAAAACATCCAGAAAACATAGCAACAATAACTGCTATCCCCCCAAAAAAATCAGTTTCTGTCAAATACTACAAGAATGTTCTTTGTAACTTTAGTCTCCATCGTCAAGACCTTCATCTCTTTTTGATTGTTTAGATTGCTATTACCTTTAACTTCAATTATTTCCTACAGTATGTCAAATAAAACTAGTTATTTACCAAAAAAAAAAGTGTTGCTCCAGATTTCTTATTCTCAGGAAAAAGTTTAGTATCCAATTTCATAGTAATCCATCACGCAGTAAAAACGAACGAACATTTCCCATGCGTCCTCGATTCACTTCTGCACCAAGACAGCAGTGCAACCAATTTTGATGTACGCAAAGCAAGTTTGACATTTCTGCGTTAATTTACGCTACTAATTTGGGACAAACTACGTTGTACCCAAAGAAAACCTCAAATTCTGTCTTACGTTTAGTCCCACAATCTGTTTTTGGGCCAACAAACATATTACCGCAACCGCGAAAATCTGGTTGCGATAATACGCAAGTACCCCATTTTATTCTATGCAATTTGCCCATACCCTTTTCTAAAGATCCCACCTACAAAACGTTCTTTTCTCTCTGTTACTATATTCACTACTTTGAATATGGTTAGTTTAGACCAATTTCCATTTTCTAGTAATTGTTTTTTTTTAGGCAGCCACCAGAATTACTCAACAAGGCCTTACTATGTCTAGGCAAGTAGGATCCTGTAACCCAGCTCAAAAAATTCTTAAGTTACACCAATTTGCTCACCCAGTATTTCTGACACAGTAGTCTGCAAAATTTTTTAAAAAGTCTGCTAACACATTACACTCCCAAAAAATATGTTCCTCAATTATCTCTTTCTTCCTCATCACACCTCCAAACAGCTGCAATCTACCAAAGGAAAAATTCTTTGGTGTCTGCTTGGGGTATAAAAATATCTTTGTAAACACTTCCAAGCAATAATTCTAAAATCTTCCACACTGTTACATATTTGGGAGCCATATATATTTCTTCCAATTGTTTATTTGAATTGCGTATTCAGTTTCTCTTCCCAATCCTTTCTAACCTTCTACGATTGATTGCTTTCTGTAGTTAACTGTACAAAACACGATATCCACGTAGTCCCACACTTGCACAAGTACCAAAATACTACGTAGAACACCACAAAAAATTCACTACACAGGATAGCCTCAAAAATGAAAAAATACTGTTGTTTTATTAAAATAAACGGTTAAGCGCTTTCATCTAAAAATATAGACTTCATGAGAACACAACCAAACATCAATTGACAAATTGTATACTCTATAACACCAATCATGTTCATCTAATTAACATAATTAATATGATGTCATATCCTCCTCAATAATAATATGAAACTGAAAAACTTCTTTTCTGAAGCATGACAATTTAAACAAACAATGTTTCACTCTTACATCCTTGCTTCTATTATAGGTTTGATGGGTATGTGATCATTAATGCCAGGTGGAGTAGTAGCATTCAGTAAGATTTTCCATCTTGCTTCCTTTTCACCTAGCAATGCTTTTACATTTCCCCCTCTATTTGACTGACTCAACACTTCTAGCAAGGCAAATTTAAATGTAGAACATCCCCTGTTGTCCCTAATATGCCTACATAATGTGTTGTTAGCATCTTCTTTTCTAATGGCATATAAATGATCATATATCCTATGTTAAGGTGCCTCACAGTCTTACCCACATAAAAACTGGGGCATCTGCTACACTTGGTGAAATATACAACATTTTGTGTCTGACAATTCCCCCCCTTGAAAAAGTCAAAACTGTCCTATCTTCCACAGTCAACATTATGTCTCCCAAACTGGCATGACATTGACTGCAATGCCCACATTTAGTAGTACCACCCTTGCCTCCAGATATATGTGGTTTCCCACTCTCATTTTTCTTTTTCAAGTTGCCCCCTATCCTATGCGCAAATCTGGGTTCTTCCCCCACTAGTGAAAAAATCTATTGATCTCAAAGATATTCCAATTATCTCTCATAACCTTTTTAACTTCCCCAATAGTGTTGTTAAAAGGTAATACATATGCTCTGCTAAATTTGTTGGATGTTATATCTTTCACTGGGCGTTTACGGTTGACCATTTGTATTCCCAACAATGGTTTGTATTTATTCCCCCACTCATTGCTAACATATCTGACTGCATCCTCAACTACTGGGGATGGGTAGCCCTTCTCCTTGAAATAAATACCAAAGTATTCTAGTTCTCGCAACATTTCCTGATGGCCTAAAGTCATGCGAGCAGCACGTATACATTGTCCTTTGACAATGTTTTTCCTTTGCCTGTTGGGGTGGCAACTGCTGTACTCCAAATAGGTGTTACTAAATGTGTCATTTCTAAAAAATGTTGGACTTGAATCCCGAGCTGGTAAGGGAAATATATGTATCCAGATAAGATATACTCTCCATACTGGTATGATATGTAAACCTTAAAAATGAACTGGATGCATGTTGATGGCCAATAAAACCACCAATTTCCGCCATGCTTCCGTCCCATAGAAAGAACACATCATCCAAAAGTTCCAATGTGCCTAACCCAACTATTGTTCAGGATAGTCTCCTCCTCCCAATCCAGTAAAACAAGATTGGCATATAGCGGAGCACTAGCTGCCCCCATAGCTACTCCCTTGCTCTGCCTGTAATATTCACCCTCAAAGTAAAAAGTCTAACACTGTACTCAAATTCACTTAAGAGAATCTTCTCCCATTCCAGGTCTCCATATTTCCTAATGCTGCTGATGAACCTCTCCATCCCCTCATCCCTTGGGATGCAGGTAAATAAGTCAACATCAATGGTGACCAAAATCAGGTTCTCTTTCCATAAAGAGGGAGTCAACCGGCTGAGGAAATCTCATGAATCCTTAACTATATGGTCCACCTTCCCATAGATGGATTTTAGCCAACTATCCACCACTTTTCCAAACGGAAACGTCTTGGACTTACTTCCCGAAATAATCGGCCTAAATTGGGGGGTGGGCCATATTTTTGTGGATCTTGGGGATTCCTACTATGGTGGCCAAGGTAGGATGTTCAACCTTGAGAAATTTGTATAATTCCCCATCTATTCTACCCTCCACCAAGTATTCTTCTAGCATACAGTCAATGCACTGATAGGCTATGTGTACCTCCATAACTGAGGAAATCTCATATGTCAGAATCCTGTAAGATTAGTGATATTTCATTCAAATGATCATTAGTGTCAAAACAGGACATGATTCCTGTAGTTATGATGCAAAATTTTACATGCCCTGCTAATTAGCACTTTTTAAACAGCAACTCCTGTTCTAAATTCAACTAAAAACTCCACCAGTCCTGGTCTTTCACTTAGGATCCCTCTATTCCTTTCTCTTTGCCTACACTCCAATACCAGTCCTAGTCAGGAAAGGCAGTTTCTAGCCTGCAGTTCAAATTAATTCTTGGCCTCTTCCCATTCTATTACCTTTTCCCTCATTAATTATTAATTATTCCATCCCCCTTTTGCCTATTCTCTGTACCCCTAATTGCAACCATTCCTGCTGGCATAACCTCCTTTCTCCTCTCCTATGTTGGTTTTGATCTTAAAATACTTTCTGCCTAGCAGATAAGATTTCCCAGACTACCCGGAACCCTCCAAACTTCCCATTATGCATCACAGCTTTTGTCCTCCAGTGCTGAGCTAAGGGAAGGAAAAAAAAGGCAAGGAAAGGAAAAAAAATACAGAAACGGATAACACTGAAGGTGCAGAACAGAAATATATATGTTAAGGAAGATGATCTTTTTCCTTACATACAACTCACTAGCTAGCTACTCAACTCAATATATAGCCACTATTACAGAACATTGCATGAATTAAAGTAGACCTGAAGGAAAATCTGGAGCTATAAATGATGTTCAGTTTATAATGCTTTGCAACAGTGCTCAGGGCAGACCAGGTTGCAGCTAAGTAAACGTCATCAATGGAAGAATTGTTGAAAAAAGGCTGAAGTAGTAGTCACTGTCCTGCCACACTGAGCCACTACAGTTGCAGGTACAGGCTTTCCACATGTGTCACAGTAGACCTGGACATAATTAACCAAATAGAAAGGACAAGCTTAGAAACGTTATGATCCCCTCCTTGACTTAGCTAAGATGACAGACAAGTGGTCATCAATGTGGAAAGATTAGATTCTCGCAACATAAAATCTAAGCTATTATCAACCTACACAATGTAATAGGTACTTCCCATTGCAATAGCACTGGGGGAAGTTTTTACTTAATGATTCAAATCTGTTCTGTGCATCTTTGACCATGAAGAACAATTTTATTCTAAGTGTCATCCCTTCCCTATATTAAAATTAGGTAAGGAAGTTTGACAGAGCTTGCATGTCAGATATCCTCTTAGCAAAAGTAATAGCTACTAGGAAGCAAAGGAATTTCTTGCCCATAGAGGCAGCAGGTTAAAAAGATTGAAGATTAAGCTTTGTAAGTAGGGTGAATGGAAAAGGACCTATAAAGGAGTCAATACCTTTGCCGGTCAACAGAGAGAAAAATTGTTTTTTTTTTTTGCTTTGTTTTTTTAAAGAAAACATCTCAGAAGAAGAAACCATGACTGACTGAGCCAGAAGGTAGCCATGAGTTTAAATGAAAGGAAACTGGGGGGGGGGGGACAAAGGAGTCTGTGGCCACACTCATTTTAGGACACTTTTTGCAAACTTCACATAAATTAATTCAGAAAAAGGTTGGGACATTTTGGTTTTGTCAGATAAGCAAAACTAGTACTCACTGATGAATAGAAGAAAGAAAAAAAATATTGTCACCATGGAATTTGCAGCCTGTCTACTGGAGAACTGTCTTTCCCTAGTACGAGTGTTACTAAAATGCGGTGGACTTGCTGATCCACTGCCATTTCTAACAGCTCTTCAGAGAAGGAATGGCATCTGCCCATTTCCTGATATAATGGACCAACTGCTACAGTGTTCAAATGACTCGAAATGACTCTCAGGGAATTCTGAAAGGTCAATTATATCAGCAACAGAACTGCCCTCATTTCTAAGTCAGTGATATGCAGATGAGACTCCCAAGGACACAAAGCACCCTGGAATAATCTGCTTGTTTTATCACCCAGCCCCCAAGCACACATATCTAGGCAACTGTTGCCAAAGGAGTCTTGAAATGAAAAGGATTTCCCCAAATTTAAGTCAGTGTGGTCAAACCACCACTTCTTGTGGTGACGACAGAAATGGTACCACTGTTATCAAATTGACCACTGAAGGACCCTCTCATTTGAAATCTTGCATGGGTAAGCAAAACGTGAAAGTTGAGAGAAACTGCTGTAAGATCTAAAGCTTTCAAGCAAGTTTCTGCTGAAAGAGAATGTGTTAAGAAAATTGAGAAAACTACCTGGAGATTTAACATCCTATTTATAGGTTTGAGTGATAAGCTTATAACTTGCTGGGCTTTAAGAGGCACATTAAAGAGGTCATTACTACTGTGCCAGCCAGGTGCATATTTTTACAGTTCAACTTGGAGAAATTCAGCACCTTTTACTGAAAAAAATTGCTACTGTTAACCAGTTTGCAATCACTTCCATATATTGCAATCAATAGTTATTTCCCACTTTTGTGTCTGAGAAGACTAGTCCAAAAAAATATGTGGTCAGAGTGCACAGCCCTGCAAGTCAGGGCAGGTTGGTAAACCCTTACCTTGGGCTCACTATTTGGGATAGGGATAAATGCCCTAGCAATGTTGCGATAAGCTGTACCCACTGTTTGCCCTTCATCAAGTACTGCTGTTACTTCTTTAAAAGAACAGTCAAAATGCAAGATGCTCCCCTTAAAGGAATTTGCAAATGTTTTTAAATGCACCTTTCACTACATCATGCAGTGCATAAACTCCGGAACAGCACCCCCCCCCCATATCAAGAAATGCTTTGATCATCACATTCACATTTAAAATCAAAGTTTAAAAATTGCAGTTTCCTTACAATGATATCACCAAGGAAAATCATTGACTTTAATGTGCGAGTATGCATTACTCCTTTGTAACATCACAACTGGAAAAGCTAATGTTTTGAGACATTGTACGTTTTTTATTAAAAAAAAAAAAAAAAAAAAAAAAAAAAGTAAGGAAGGACAAGCTAGAAAATATACTGCTGCACTTGACTCATTGAATATCGTGATGTATTTAGAAACACTGGCAAATCAGTTTGCAATTCAAAATCCAGGAGGTGGTTCCCAGTGTTATTTTGGATAAGCTCTAGTATAAATTTCCTCCCCCCACCTCCATGCCTACATGTCATGTGGGCAGGTGACTATTTCATTGTTTATTGAAAATAAGTTACATTTCACAGTTAATTTTTTTGTGAAAAAAAATCCAGCTTTATTATAACCCTCACACGATACATTATACTAACCTTTGAATATTACAAATATTATACAGGTTTAAATGCAAAACAGACAAACTGAGTAAACTAACATACATAAATGAATACAGTAGACAAAACAAAAGGACTGTATATACATGTATTTACAACTAATTATGTACTTTATTATGGTTTTCAGTGCCTGAGACAGAGCCAGGTTCAATGGCAGATTTGGAAGGTTTAATAAAACAAGTAGTTTCTGTACTTAACCTGGAATGGTCTTTCTGGCTAGTGAAAATTATGAAAGCTAAACAGCAGTAGTACTCCCACCCCTAGGACTCCCAGTCCTAATTTGGAATGTAACGCTTATGTATGCTGTCACTTGTTTATTTATCACAACATTTTCAATAATTGTTGTTTTGAATTTTATATCTTTTGTATTTAAATGAGAACAACATTTTAATTGATTTGTACTATATAATTTTTTATGTACTACACCTTTTAGAAAACTTAAGCGCTTCAAGTTTTGGCGCTCTTTTTTGTTTTTAAAATTAACTTCACATTGCTTTTTATACTCTCTGAGGAAGCTACAACTGAGTTTGCAGTGAAAACGTCTTTTGTTTAACAAATAAAAAGTGCGTTAAGGACACAACAACTTCGTACAGTGGATTTGTACTCTCCGTTAACCTTGCTGTTTTTATCATTGGTTTTCGTGTTTTGCAAAAGTCTGTTTACAGCGTTTGTCTTATGGCTACAAGGTTCTCGGATAGCCCAACTAGTCCAAACATTTCCGGACTACACATGGAACAGGACGAGTCAAATAAGGACATGGCAAGCATACTGGCTGTCCTTACAAAAAGATTAGACATGCTTAACGTTTGGTTGGATCATCTGGACCACAAAATTGAGCAAGGCAACAAGAACAGCACATCAACTCAGAACAGTTTTTCATCCAACAACAGCTCTACACTTATTACAGCAGCTCAACGCCCTAACCGGCTGCCGGTTGAAGGAAACAACGTACTTTCACCGCAAGCAGTACCGAGCAGCAGTGGCACAACTAATCTAGGGAACAACGATAACAACATGGTGCTTATAGGAGTTCCTTCACTTCAAGATTGGATTTCTGATCTTAATCGTTTTACATTTGCACAACAAGGAAGTCAGGAACCACCGGCACAACAACCATCACATCTCCCGACACCGGATTCTATGGTGAGCAAACTACAAACATTTGATAATAAATTGCTAAAGCTTCGCAAATTACAATTAGAAGTTTGCTACTTTAAACAATGTGTTAATGATAAGATTGTTCCTAAGGGCTTACGGAGTATGTTTGCACCTACTGGTTTAATCAACGACGACTGTTTTCTCAATGATTTAAAAGTCCTTTTTGACCAACAAGGGCTTCAACTCTTGGACTTAATTATAAAACATTACTCCAATCACATATCTTTGTTAACTACAGAATTGAATGAGCTAGATACCTCAATTAAAAATGACTTAGACTTTAACAACTTTAAATATGATTACACACGCATCTTTAATAGCATAGATGCTCTTTTAACTAAACTAAAAGTCAATAAAATAAAAAAACTCAACAGAGACAACTACGCATACCAGCACAATAAAGCGTATGAGAAACTGGTTTTTCCTCGAGGACGTCAAGGTCACAATGGTGTACCTCAACTTCCAGAAAACAATAGTTCTGATGCTGTCTTTGACCCTAACCAGGAAATGTCTTTGACACAAGATTCTACAGCATCGAACACAGGTCCTAGAAGGAGCAACAGAATTCGGGCCAATACGTTTAATTCTAACAAGTTTAGTAACAATAGACTACAACACAATGGCTCTACTTCAAACTTACAAAACCAAAATTATGACAACACAGCTTTTTTAGGAGACAGATACAACACTCGCTACAAAGCACAGAGGAAGAATTGGAACAATTAACACCCACACAACTGAACAATAGCACTGAAGCATTGGCTCCTGTTTTACCATCTATCCTTACTAACACTAAAGGAGACTTTCATATCTATAACTTCTCCAAGTTTACAATTGAACAAGAACTCATAGATTTACTTTCTCTTGGCAACACTTTCATCCCTAGTTGCCACTTCAACCTCACTGAAACTATTATTGACCTGAAACATTTCACCAGAAAATTGAATTTGGGTTTAATGTTCTCTGTCCCTATGCAGCATGAACTTTATAACCTAAAACTTTCGAGTGTGTATAACCCTCCCTTACATCCTGGTCTGCTTCTGTTTGAGAAGGCTTGCGAGGTCGATTTCAGACACTTTGAAACACAACAGAAATTTTCAATAAAAAAACACAAGTTTAACATCACTAAACAGCAGCATACCCTCTTAAGGGAACTAGGGGACATCCCAGTTAGGGTCCTTAAACCTGATAAAGGTGGAGGATTGGTAATTTTTGAAAATAGCGATTATTCAGAAAGAATGAAGTCTGTTTTAGATAGTCCAGCCTATAGACCTTCCTCCCTCAATGAATTAAACACAACATTTGCAAGAAACAGAGGATACTTCAGGGACCTCTTTCTGGCGGGGAAAATTAATAATGAGGTCTATCATTATATAGACATCATTACACCAAAAACACCCATTATTTTCGGAATTCCGAAAATTCACAAGAACCTACATGACCCCCCGATTAGAGCACTCATAGATGGCAGGTCCTCTATGACTCACCCGAGTGCCCGTTTAGTTGACAACATCCTAGCAAAATACCTAAAATTAATTCCTTGCATCTGCAAGGATTCATGGACATTCCTTTCAAATATTAACCAACTGCATTTACCACCTGACTTCAACTTTCTAACAATAGACATAGTGGACTTATATACTTCCATTCCACACCAGGAGGCCTCAGAATGGATTGGTATCTTACTTAAGGAATTGGGGGCTCAACAAACTGAAATTGACACAGTTACTGAACTAATTGACATCATACTAACATCTAATTTCTTCATTTTTGAAAATAATTATTTTCTACAAACTCAGGGTATAGCAATGGGCTCACCCTGCGGCACTACAGTTGCCAACATGGTAGTAGCCTTTTGGGAAAAGAAGTTCATTTTGAATAACCCACAATTCATACATTCCATCATCTATTACACTAGATACCTGGATGACATCTTCATCCTTTTCAGAGGCTCCGAACAGGAAGCTGCATTCACTATTAACTACATGAACAACACTACGAGTTTTTTCAAATTTACCTATCATTTCTCCTCTAACTCTATTGACTACTTGGATGTTAAACTTGAAAAACACTCCATCACAGGCACATTATCATCTACTATCCACAGAAAACCTACCTATTGTAACTCATTTTTACACTTTTCAAGCCAACATCCTTACAAACAAAAAAGATCGATAGTTAAGGGCCAGTTGATTCGGGCAGCTAGAATGTGCAGCACTGACCTCCACTACAACAGCGAGTGCGCACTTCTTTATGACACGTTTTCTAGCCGTGACTATCCCAGCCCATTGATTGATGAGCTTACAACAGAGGTTACCAACAAGAGAGTCAATGGTTTCTATAAACCTTTACTCTCTGGCAACAATACACATAGTATCAGGGAGCCTGTAGACTTGGTTCTTCCGGGCACATTGGATTTGTCATCTACCACAGGATTAACAATAGATACAACTATTAAACAAAATTCTTTGTCTTCCAGTTTTATAACAACTTTCAACATGGACTCGCAATTTATCAGTTCAATGTTGTTTAAGAATTGGCATTTCATCACTAGTAACAGTTTACTTCTTGAAAAGTTAGGTGAAAAGCCCCTTATTGTGTACAGGAAAGGCAAGAATTTAAAAAGTATACTGGAAACTAAGAAACAACCTGACTTCTTTTCTCGTCAGAAAGGCACCTTTACTTGTGGAAACTGTAATTGGTGCAGATGCCTTAGGACAGGGAACACAATCCAACTGAATGGCAGAAAGTTTACTAGTCAATATAAAGTCAATTGTAATACAAAAAACATAGCTTACCTGGCTACCTGTACTTGTTGCTCAGCCTATTACATCGGCAAAACGGAGCGTAAATTCAAAGAGAGAATTTACCAGCACATGTATGCCATTAAAAAGGGTAAGGAGGACAATGCACTTTCCAAGCACATTCTACAAAACAAAGAACACAGTTTCTTGTTCTTTGCAATGGATCATGTTCCCCATAACATCAGAGGAGGCCCGGTTCCCATCCTATTGGAAACCAAAGAATTGGAATGGCAATTAAAACTAAATGCATTCCAACTACCAGGGTTAAACGAGAACTGCAACATCTCTTGTTTACTCAAACTCAAGAGCTATTTAAGATAGTTTTAAAACTTTTATGAATTTTTTGTTTAGGGCTTAGTAGAAATTTTTCTCTTGCCCTACACTATTAATTTGGGCACGATTGGACATACATATGTTCTTTCCTTCTTTTTTTTCCCTCTTCATTCTACAGTTATGGACACAGTTCATATTTAGAATCCATCAGGTAGTCTCAATCAGCTAGCTCACTATTGTCTCGATTAGTCCATTTAGCAATACATTTAGGGTAGGGAGGAAGACACAAAGGGTGGTATTTTTTCTCATATGTTCCAGGAAATCTTCTTCCTACTCACTGATTAGTATATACTCTGTGCTTGTTTCTGTACAATATATTTTCTCTACGTGGTAATACATAGTTTACACATTTTGCACGAACCTGCTTCTGGCCACTCGGATGAGTTGCCTCTCTACAATGTGCTTTCCTTAGATTAATTTTTTGACCATTTGGTCGTTAATTTTGATACACCTTTAACAAGATGAGCATACTTTTTGTTCACCCTTATAAGACCACTGAGATGTCCATTAGAGTTTTCTGTTGCATAATTCAGAGAATCAACTTCATTAAAGTCTGAAACTTCTGAGTCGATTATTGACTTTTAAATACACACTCACACTGTCTCAATTCTTTGTTCCCTTTTTGTAGATTTAAGTTTCAGTTTAATAAACTTGCACAACACAAGTTGATGAGCATTTTCTAACTCTTTTCGGTTAGCGTAATCAACTTGTTTGGTTCGTAACACGGAACTTGTTACTATAGAAAATTACTATCTCAAAAAACAAAAACATCTTAAAAAGTCCTAATTTGGGATGTAACGCTTATGTATGCTGTCACTTGTTTATTTATCACAACATTTTCAATAATTGTTGTTTTGAATTTTATATCTTTTGTATTTAAATGAGAACAACATTTTAATTGATTTGTACTATATAAATTTTTTATGTACTACACCTTTTAGAAAACTTAAGCGCTTCAAGTTTTGGCGCTCTTTTTTGTTTTTAAAAATTAACTTCACATTGCTTTTTATACTCTCTGAGGAAGCTACAACTGAGTTTGCAGCGAAAACGTCTTTTGTTTAACAAATAAAAAGTGCGTTAAGGACACAACAACTTCGTACAGTGGATTTGTACTCTCCGTTAACCTTGCTGTTTTTATCATTGTTTATTGAAAATAAGTTACATTTCACAGTTAATTTTTTTGTGAAAAAAAATCCAGCTTTATTATAACCCTCACACGATACATTATACTAACCTTTGAATATTACAAATATTATACAGGTTTAAATGCAAAACAGACAAACTGAGTAAACTAACATACATAAATGAATACAGTAGACAAAACAAAAGGACTGTATATACATGTATTTACAACTAATTATGTACTTTATTATGGTTTTCAGTGCCTGAGACAGAGCCAGGTTCAATGGCAGATTTGGAAGGCTTAATAAAACAAGTAGTTTCTGTACTTAACCTGGAATGGTCTTTCTGACTAGTGAAAATTATGAAAGCTAAACAGCAGTAGTACTCCCACCCCATTATGTATCTTAAATTCAGGGATTCACTATGAATTTACCTGCACACATTGTCATAACGAGTATATTTACTATTAGAGAAATTAAATACCACAGTATTGCCAGCAGATCCATTTGAGTCACTGAAGCCATACGACAAATTATTTCCTTAAGTATGTATGTCATTTACTGCCTCATAGTTTTTATTACTAATAAAGTCCAGGAAGGATGACTTACAAGTCTGACTTTACTCATAGGCCAATATCAATGATACCATGATCCAAGTTTATTACAGAGTGTATGGCCATGGGTGAGGAGCAGAATGACTCAAGCTTCACAAGTGAGGAGAATGATCCAAGCCTTGTTAGTATGACATCACACAGATCCATTTTAATATGTCAATAGTTGGACATGTTTATTTGTTATTAAGCAGTTTACTATGTCAGTGTTTGGGCTATTTAATGCCCCCCAAATGCATTTTCACTTTTTAATATCCTGTAGTTTACTCAGGAAATCCTCATGCTCTGTAGGGAAAAAAGATAGTGTATATTACATCCCTATTAATATTACATTCAATACCATTAATATACAAGATCTAGTCAGGCTGCTGACATGCATATCAATACTTTTCAATTGTGCATTTGACTTTGAGCAGATTTCAATACACATGCATGATATATGCACGTGCGCGCATGCGTGTGTCTGTGTGCGTGCCTGACCTGTTGTGACCTTGGAGAGCTAGTACATACATAGAAAGTGGAGTGGTGCAGAGGGTACAGTTTCTGTAATAAAAGGTCCATTCTCCAACAAAAATCTTGTTGTAGAACTTAGCAGCTGGTAGACCGCTACAACACTCTAGCTCATAGAATACAGCCAAAAAAGTTATGTACTTGCACGTAGTAGGATGAAGTAGGAGGTCCACCCTCGATAACAGCAGTATGGATGGCTGGCAATATGTCAGCTTGGCATGTAAAGAAATCTCTCAGGCTAGTTCATATCCTAGAAATGTACCACCAGATCTGTTGCAAGATGGTAAAGTTGATAAACAGCTAACTTTTAGCATTGCATCTCTAGACTTATTGAATCAAAGAAAGGTAGGGGGTAGTGGGACATGTTCATTTACATGGTTATCAAATTGCAAAATAAACAAGACAAGAGTCTCTAGTTAATCCTTTCCAGCAGGCATCATGCCTCAGTGGTTAAGACATCTGCCTCACAATTCCAGGGTAATAAATTCATTCGTGACTTATGGTCAGTGTTTGCATGGAATTTCCATGTCACAGCAGAATGAGCCTTTGGGATTTGAAGGAAAAGGCATGCTGTACTTGCTGCAACAGTACTTTGGGCCTTCCCACATAAAATGCATATGCTGCACTGTACAGAGAAATAATGACCCCATCCCCAAACAAACATTTAAAATAATCAAGATTTGACAACCCATTATACTTGCTTGTCAGAGATACTGGGAGAGCAAATTGGTGTTAACTAAGGAAATTATTTTTTTTGAACTAGGATACAGAACCGGAATTACCTACACACACAGTAAGGCCTTGCTGAATTTAATTATGGTGGCTGCCAAAAAAGCAATTAGAAAATGGAAATCAAAGTCTAAACCAACTTCACAAGAAGTAGCAAAGATATTAAGAGATAAAACAACTGGAACTGGGATCCTTAGAAAAGGATAGGAGAAATTACGTAGGAAAAAATAAATCGTGGAATCAATATACCCAGAGAAGGGATGAGGTTTAAAAGTAGGTGGATTTGAAGGAGCTATGTAATAGTTGATTGACAATGACTGGATATATATTATAAGTGGTGTATAATGTTTGCAGCTGCAGTTGTATCAGGATGGTTTGTAAGGTATAAGGTTTGCAACTGAGGTTGTCTCGGTGTGGTTTATGGTCATTTACATAAATGTAAGATTGCCATACGAGAGTTTCTTGTTTAAAAAAATACATTATTGTACTACTCATTTGATGTAAACTACACATTTTTGTTGGCTATTATCCCCCTGCAGTGATCCCATATAATATTAATACAGAAGAGTTAACTTTTAGGTGGGTCTCCTCCAAAACTGGCCCAAGTCTCCTGCGGGAGGCTGGCCTCACAATTTGAGAATTATTAGGCTATGGCAGTCTTGCCTATTTTGCACCCAAGCTCTTTATTAGTGAGAGGTAAACAGGTTATACATTCTTTCGGACAGGCTTAGTCTTATGGATTTAAGATCTCAGACACTGCACATTCCTGCAATAAAAAACAAACACTCCACAGCTGGCATATTAAGGGTAGAACACTGGAGGGTGAATGGGACAAAAGTTAATTATGTTGCAATTTTAAGCATAAAGGGGGCAAAACTGCATTTGTGGAAAATCAAATGGCGGTGGGTGGGGGGGGGGGGGGGGCTAGCTGACAACATGTAAAACTTCCACGCTGAAATGATGTCTACTAAAAATACAGTCTTCCAAGAAATGAATTTCAACTCAGTATAAGTTGCAGGCTTAAATAGAGGCAGAGTTATCTCTTTTAGTACAAAGATCCTAAAGGTAGCACTTGTTCCTTTAACAGTGGTCTCAACCAAAAAAAGCACTCCAAGAATGGCTGTGTACACTTTGTAAGAAAAAAAATCTAATCCATAGTGAAAATTGGATAAGACTTAGTTATTCTTCTGTCCAGGTCCACCCAAGTCCAGAATTAAAAGTCTGGGTTAGACAGGATATGAGCAGAAAAGACAATCCAGCCCTTTTTAGATTGTCCAAATACAGAAGCGATTCCACTTCTCTTTCCAAATCTTGTCTTTGTTTTGACAGGAAGAGATAATTTGCAAACTCATGAAAGATGAAAAGGTTACCACTACTGTAAATGGAGAAGGTAGTCAGTTAAAGGGAAAGAATGCCTGTACATGTTTTGTCTAATGGTCGAAAGAGAAATGTCCCAAGAGTTATGCACCTTCGGGATACCAAAAATACCAGGAATTCTAGGTTTAGCAACATAAAGATGCTCCCCTAAGGTGAGATGGAATGTCAAACGTAATAAACATATCTTCGGGAGCCAAACTGATGGCATGGTAAGCAATATTTATCTCGTTGAGAAAAACCTCAACAAAGAATGTCCCATTCTATAGGTATTCAAACATCTCAGAAGAATACACGTTTTTATCTATGACAACGACACCACCCCCTTTGTCAGGGTTCCACAACTGTTAGCTGAGATATACAAGTATCCTGGTTTTTTTTCGATTATTTATACAGATTATCATTTCTAACAATTAACAGTGGCGGATTTAGACATGGGCGCGCGCTGCCCCCTTTTAAAACTTGTATAAATTTTCCAGTTTTCAACTTGCGGTTTCTTTATTGTGCTGTAAAAAAAACTCTGTTCTGTTGAAAACGGAAACTGTATGATCACCAAAACAGTAATTTTTTTAGTATCAACTTCAGGTGCATTATTTTATTCACAGAGAATTCCCTAGACTGTCGCCACATGCGCCCAATACACCGGAGATGCGATTGGAGGCTGCAATCAGGTAATTTTTTTTTTTATAAAGATTCTCCTCCAATTGCTTCTCCCCTGTAGTTGAATTAGGCGCGTTGATGAAACTATTGTGGGTGAAAAGCTGTAATTTGACTCTTGTATAAATAATCCCTGGTTCTGGTCGAACAAATATGTTTTGCAGAGTGTGCAGATTAACTCTGAAGAAAAAAAAAAAAAAAAAAAAAAAACTGTGCGACCACCTCGCGGAGTGATTCCGCCCCAAGGTAATTATCATCGTTTTTTTTTTTACATACTGATTCAATGCGCCAATGTGGTACAGTTGAGTACTGCGCTTTAAGCTAAAGAAGATATCCCTGAAAATTACTTGGGACAAATAAAAGGGTTTACTAACTACTGTGAAATATGATAGCATAAGGAGGTAGTCACAGAGATACCTAGATCTATGATGACAGTGCTGGTTTGTTTGGGTTATGTATGTCATCTGTGTGTAAGGATATGAATTTGTTTTGTTTATCATATTTAACAATACTATATTTTTGTATTTAATTTGAAGCCACTGTCCTTGTACCATTTACTGGCATGGTCTAACTCTTTCATATCAGCAGGTAAACAAATAACATCCGGTGTGCAAATGCCTGCAAATTTTATTAACCAAATGCCAGGAGCCCAGATTTTTATTTTCAGAGGTGGCACATGTGACTTTTAACTACATATTTTTTTCAGATAAACAGCTAACTATCCAATACACTAAGTTTATATTTATGCCCAGTCCAGAAGTCTGTTAAAAATATGTATGTGGGAGATAGTATCAAAGGCTTTAACCAGGTCAAGATAAGTTGTATAAACTCTATAGTCACTATGTACTGGTTCAAAAACCTTTTCAAAGAAACTATCAAGGTTAAAGAGGTAGGAACTGCCAATAACAAAACTGAACTGGTGAGGATCCAGGTCTAAGAGGTTTTCAATGTCTAAACTGATGAGGTCAGAAATGACATATTCCATAGTCTTACAAATACAGTTAGAGAAGATAATAAGTCTGCAATTGCCAGGACAGAAAGTTGGGCCACTTTTATTTAAGGGCATCACAATGGCTGTTTTTCAGGTTTTGAAGTACAGATAAGTTATATTTGACATGAATAATCATGTATCTTCTTATGCAATCTGGTCCAATGCGTATGGTGTTTTTAGCTTTTAAGAGACAGACAGGACATGTTCTATAGTAATTACAAGGATCTGTCTGCCACTGAGTCAACTTAGGAACATTTATTGATGTTTAGCTATTTCCTGAGTGCATAGGGCCATTGTGGACAAGCTCAGATCATTGCTGGAAATTAAGTTTCTGATACAGTTAAATAAGGATTTATAGTTACCGTTGGTTGTGGTAGCTATTTTAATTTTATATTTAGCCTTACATTTTCTGAATATGTACTTTAGTTTTTTTGCTAGCTCATTAAACTAATCTCTAAGTGGGTAGAACATGAGTTATTATAGGCCATAAGTGATTTGTTATTCCTGTTTAGTTTATTTGGATGGACATTTGACCAAGGACGTTTGCATTTCATAGGTTCCTAAGTGTTTACTAAGCTAATGACTGCAAGGACCTTTTTAAGCCTAGCCATGCATCCTAAATCTCTGACAAGTTCTGATACCCTTGGTAAGTCTATGCAGGGGCTTGGGAGATGAAACATTTACAACCAGAGGCCTGGAAATGGAAACATTTACAGGTTGCCAGTGTCCTTTAGAGACATAGGTGCCAAACCAGGGATGAATATCCTGCTCCCCATCCAACTGTCCAGTTGCAATTCAATTGTGTTAGGGAGGAACTCTGCTTCGCATGGATGGGGAGCCTGTTCCAGAGATGGGGGTAGTCCCTGGGATACACACCGTCTCTCTAGTAGGTCCTATTTATATCACAGGCAAGGTTTACGACTTTAAGAATGGGTAATTCTGGTGTTTGTTTTGTGGATATGCAGGAGGTCCATCAGAGTGGGGTCTGGCAATGCCCTATATGCCAGGCATAGATCTTCCCTCAAAAGCCTGTAGGAGACAGAATACAGGGATATGCCCTTGAGGTGGTCAGCAAAGGACATTTTATGTATGCCCAGTATTTTTTTAGTGAGGAACCTCTGTGGACATAATTCCAGTTGTTGGATATGCCTGATTGGGGTCACTGTACCCAATAGGTCTGATGAATGCTGACTACAGTGGA
This sequence comes from Protopterus annectens, assembly GCF_019279795.1. NCBI lineage: Eukaryota > Metazoa > Chordata > Ceratodontiformes > Protopteridae > Protopterus > Protopterus annectens. The sequence continues at coordinate 813,294,450 of NC_056725.1, forward strand.
ACAATGACTACCTTGGACTTAGATGTCATAACTTTGTTTATAAGTTGTGCAGCATAGAATGATTTCCTCACTACTGTAGATACATGATGGTCAAAGGCTAGATTATTGTCATTGTGTGTCCCTAAGTCCTTGACTACTGGGTCAACTCTAAGGGGTGTGTCGTTCATATGATAGTTACCAGGGGTGGAGGACTTTCAAGGATACTTTATGCATTTCTTGGCATTTAGTTTTAGTCCATGACTCTGACACCAGTTGTTTGTCTAGGTCAGCCCTTCCTGGAGAACATTTGTGCCAATGTGGGATTCAGTGACATATAATTTGCAATCCTCTGCAAATTTAGTCAGCCAGAGACCACTGACATTGGCCTTGACTTCAGAGAAGTAAATACCAAAAAGGAACAGTCCAACGACTGTCCCTGAGGGACTCCACTTGGGACTGGTCTCTTTGTAGAAGTAGACTGCCCAATTCTAACTTACTGGTCCTGTCTGTGAGCCAGTTGGCCATCTATTGGGTGACATATGGATTTGTACCTAACCTCTTGAGTTGGTCAACAATGCCCGATTGGAGTATTATGTCAAATGCCTTGGCCAGGTCAAGGTAGGCAGTGTGAACCATTCTGCCCACATCCATTGTTTTGGTGACCTTCTCAAAGAAGTCCACCATGCTGAATAGGCATGACCCGCCCTTGACAAAACCAGACTGGTTTGGGTCCAGTGTCTGGAGGTTTACTAGATCACAATTGATCATTTCCGTGATAATTATTTCCATGGCTTTACCTATAAAACTAATGAGACATGGGTCTGTAGTTTACAGTGGCTGTAGATGGCCCACCTTTGTGCAGAGCGATGACTGTTGCTGTCCTCCATTCATGAGGCATGAAGCCGGTTTGGAGACTACAGTTAAATAGCAATTCCAGAGGGCCTAATAGGTCATGTTTCATGCTATTTAGATAGCATCCTGGGATACTGTGTGGTCCCATTGATGTAGTGTTCTTGGCCATAGAGAGAGCATTAAGGACCCGTTTTCTAGTGATAGCAAGGGGAATTATATTTGATATTTCCTGAGGGAAGGTTCCAGGGGAGAGAGGATTTGTTTAAATATGGCAATAGAGAGAAAAATAATCAAAAGTTCACATAATAGAAGAGATCACATTGCACATTGAAATTAACAGAAATACAAAAACAAAAAAATACCATCATACCTCTCAACCAAATACCATCATACCTCTCAACTGTCCAGATTTTCACAGAATTTCCAGATTTTTGCCTCCTATGTTTCATCTGTTCCTCATAAAATTTGTGGATTTCCGGCAAATCATTGAGGACTGATGTCACTAAATAATGACTTGAGTTTCAGACTTCAAGTCCATCAGAAAATGTATACTCACAGAAAACCTTTTATTATATCAATTGTCTAAGTTTATAGGAGGAATATTTAAAAATTTTCCCTATTTTGGGCCTTTGTTCCCCCATTATTTTTGGCTTAGTCCAGATTTTGTATGTTAAGAAGTTGGGAGGTATTATACCAGCACTTCAGTTCATTGGATAATCAGTTCTTTTATGAATATATTCAGTTTCTCCGTATTTATTAAACTACACAGAAGCTGTAAAAAGCTTAGATTTTACTGGCCCAGGACACCTTTCAATTAGAATCCAGCAGGTGTGACTTTTCTTTCTCACTGTTATTGTTTCATTACATCTGTTCATTGATGCGATTTTTTTATTTTTAAATGTGTGGTTGTTTTGATAATGTCTTTGCTGAAGTGCTGCTGCTGCTTTTTGCAATATCTGTTACCTCAGGAGTTAAGTCAAAAAAAAAAAAAAAAAAAAAGAAATAAAAAATGTATTACTGCACTGCATTCAAGTGTTTATTTTAATTTATTGACCTGGTTAGAGCCGTGATCTTAATGGACCGGTTTCAGTCTCAGCCTGGAGACTGTTCTTATACTCCTAATAGTTCTGTCATGCCAGATGAAATAAAATGTTAACTATTTAAATTAACTTGTCTACCAGTTGCAGTTCTCATCTTTAGCTGTATACAAATATTGAACATTGGTGGGAAAACTTATCTTGGAAAAGTTTGATAATTGTTATAAACTACATTATAAACATAGCATAGAAGAAGTTGTTAAACTGCTGGAAAATAGCACATATAATAAAATATTTATTCAATGTTTTAACCTGGTAACTTCAATGAATACAATACCTCAGCCTCAGACAATGAAGTCTGGACAAATACAAAAATAATCAGGGACTGAGGCCCACAAATCATGGACAGATTTTAAGTGATGCTCTTAAAAGTGTGAATTTGCTAGAATTACAGGTTTTGCTTTAGTGTGCATCTGTTAAAGGATCTGAAATATGAAACTCAAATGTGATTTCAGCCCTCTGAATTGTCATAAAAAGCACAATTTTTTTGAGAATCAGATAAAAAATATGAGGTAAAATTTGTACATTTTGCAAATTCTGGACAGTTGACAGGTATCAGGTACCTCCATATTTATACTTGTGCAAACACACACACATACTTATCGACATTTTGAACATATATCTGTACATGTGCCTGTTTCTACTACCACAACCACAGCAAAATCATGTGCAACTGAATGTAAACTGACATCTTTCCATGCATGATTTTGCAGATTCTTAAGGTGATCTTTTCACAACCACCAAACCCAGTGTCCCACTTCCCCATTTCTATTCCGATAGTCAGTTAACCAGACTGCACCCCCCCCCCCTTTGCAAATTCCTGGATCCGCCACTGATTAATATATAGCACTTTTATTCCCTGCTTTTTAGTCTTTGAGTGTATTTTATTGCTATTAACTAATCTGCACAAGTAACTGATTTGTTTGCAGTTAAAAGCATTCTGTATCTTTACAAATCTTTATCTGTTTAAAAACTTTCATTTGTGGCTTTCTCTAGTGCTTACTGTCTGTAGGCTATTGTTTTTGTCCCCACCCCCCCTCTTAGTTGGTGTCTTGCTGTTATACTTGGTGGCTTTGCAGTTGCCCGCCCCTACTGTAAATATGATCTGTGACACTCCTCCCAGTCTAGTGTCATTAGCTCATTCTACCGAATAGAGAGAGAACATTGGATAAGGCCTTCTGTTTCTCCTTTTTCCCTTTCAAAAAAAAAAAAAAATTTTTGCCTGAATCTCCTTGTGTTCTGACGGTGCTTCTCAAACATTTTGAAAATATAGAGTACGTTTCAGAGCATTTATTATAACTGTAATTGCCTTAATATTGCTACAACTCAAGTGCTCTAGGTTGCACTGCATCTAAAGTGTTTGTGTGTTTTAGCTGTTTTTCTGTATATATAGACTTCTCTATTTCTTTAAATAAATAAGCTCTGCAAATTTGTTTAATTGCATTCCTGCCTGTATTTCTGAGTTTTTTGCACTTTTAAAGTTTGTTTTTGCTTAGTTTAACTGGTAGGCTACACACTCAAGTGTGCTAGCTGAATTAAAGCATTTCTAATTTCTGCTACTTTGTAAAAAAAAAAAAACCTTGTTTCCCGCCTTTACTGAACTAGAATAGTCCAGTCTTCAGGTATTGCTAATCTCTGGGCTATGTCATAGTTCCTGTGTTGCCCATATCCTTACTTGGATAGGAGGAAGCTTCTTTGTTCACCAGTGAGCGTGGGGAGCTCTGAGCAGCCTATCTGTCCCTAGAGGAGTGGCTCCAGCCCAGTGACTTGTAGCTTATTGGCCGTTTTGGGCCATTTCCTATCTCTTTCTAACCCCCTGCTTTAAAGCCAGCTTTAGCTCGCTTTTGTGCTTGTAATTTAAAGTTTGTCCTGTTTGTTGCATTTACCTGTTGAGGCTACATACTCAAGTGCGCTAGCCTGCGTTACATATTTATTGCATTTTCCTGCTGTTTGTTGCAAAAAAGGAAAAAAAAAAAAAAAAATTATCCTCGTTTTCCCGTCTTTCCTGACCTAGAATAGTCCAAATACAGGCTTTGCTGTATTCTGGACTTTAGGAAAGTTCCTGTGTTGCCCATTTCCTTTCTTGGATAAAGGGAGGCTTCTTTGTTCACCAGTGGCAGTGGGGAGCTTAGAGCAGCCTATCTATCCCTGGAGAAGTGTTCCCAGCACAAGAATGTGGTAGTCTATTGGCCGTTTTGGGCCAATTTCTAGCTCTTTCAAGTCCCCCTGTATAAAACCCGCTGTGGCGCGGCTTTGCGAGATTTTGCGCATAGCGCAGCATCGGGCAGTTCCACTTAATTAGGTTTAAACCATTCTCGGCTCCACAAATTCTGCTCTTCACTTTTTCCCTTAGAACTGATCTAGTTCTCATAATAAACACCCTATTCCTACTCTAAAGCCTGGCACTTGCTCACTAAAGCAATTATATAAGTCAGCACTAAAAAATTAAAAGCACTACACCCTCACAAACTCCCCTTGAGTACCTTGTTCCCCATTGGCCCTTTTTTTCAATTATAAAGGAATTCCCAATACTATTCTAGCATGTCCAAAGGTCAGTTGTCAATCTCCTCTCCGGTCCAGCTGGTGAATCTGGGAATCTTGAGGCAATGTTACAACCGCCTCATGTACAGAGACAACCCTCTCCTCCTCCCAACAAATTCCAACACATGTGAGAGATGCAACCATATAGCCAAACTGGAGGCTAAGCTCTCTCAACTCAGTACTGGCGTAACCAGTCAGGAGAAGGAAACCACACTCACTACAACTCCAGTCTCACAAAGACCTACCACGACAGCAAACTAAACACATAAACACACAAAAACATACTCTGAGGCTCTAAATAAAAATCTGCCTAAGCAGCAGAGACCTCCAAAGCAGACACCCAAGCAACAGCTACCCCAAAACAAAACACGTGCAACACATAGCTCACAAAGCCAGTGTGCCGAACAGTCACAGCCCTTAAGGCTAAACAACACACCTGATACACTTGTAATAGGTGACTATAGTCAGGCAGACTGACGTCCCGCTCACCAGGCTGAACAAGGAGAAGGTCACGGTGAGCTGCCTGTTGGGCGCTAGGATCCGCCACATAACACAAGCACTCCGGTCATTCCAAGGCAAGTACAAATATGACTCAGTCATTTGTCCATGCTGGTGTGAATGACCTGAGACGTACCTCCCTGGACTACATGAAGAGAGACATAGAGGAGCTCTCTGAGCATGTAGCCCAGGCCGGTATGACCCTGACCTTGAGTAGCACCTTACCCTCACCAAGAATGATGCCACAATATGAAGACAAGATGATCAATTTCAACAACTGGCTTAAGTATTGGTGTCATTCAAAGGGGATCCAATGCCTGTCAGCCTGGGATGACATGCTCAACAAGCCACGATGCTTCGCTAGGGACGGCTTGCACCTGTCACCCCTGGGCTTTCGGATATTGGCAAAGGTTCTTGCCACGCCCATAGTGCCTTTTTTAGGCAAACCCACCTCCATAGGTATCACAAGGGATAAGAAACTAAGAGTAATGCTACTCAACGCCAGAAGTCTAAACCTCAAGATGCATGCACTCGAAACTCTCCTTAGCATGGAGAACATCAATATCTGTGCAGTAACAGAAACCTGGTTCAAGGCTCCCGAGAGCACCCCAGCACTACCAGGTTATACCGCATACCATGCTTTTCAGCCCCAAAACTTGGACCGAACCACAAAAGGAGGGGGCGTATCAATATTCGTCAAAGATAACCACACCTCCTTGTTGGTGGCACAGCACGAAGCATCAGAGACTATCCATGTGCAGCTAACAGTGGGTAAAACTGCCTTCCAGTTTATAGCCTGCTACAGACCACCCTCCCAAACCCAGGAACCCCACTCGGCCTTCCTGAGAACACTAGAAAATATGAAGGTCTCTCCAAACACCATTATACTGGGCGACTTCAACTACCCAAACATAGACTGGGAGCATTACTCTAGCTCCAACACCCTAGCCCAAAGGTTCCTAGAATTTATAAACTCAAATGCTATGGAACAACTTGTTACCACTCCCACAAGAGGGGAAAACATACTGGACTTGATCATCATCAACATGGGGGCTCTATGCTCCAGACCAGAAGTGTATCCCTCACTGGTAAGATCAGACCATAAACTAATCTCACTGGATATTCACATGCTGACCCCACCCCCTGCCCAGAAAATCACAGTGAAAAAACTTCTCTAAAGCAAATTTCACACTCCTCAAAACTGAGGTGGAATCCTTCAAAGCCCCCGGGCCTGTGGAAAATACGGCCCAGACCGCAGAATCCTTTATAAACGTATTCTATGAACACCTTCAGGAATGCATGGATCATGCAATCCCAAATAAAACCAAGACCCAATCCTCCAAAGGCAGGCGTCCTGTCTGGTGGACCCCAGCCATAAACAAACTATACAATAGAAGGAGGAAGCTACTACATGATAGAGCAAAATCCCAAAAAGGGAAGGCATCTCTGATCAGTATTAGCAAAAAACTACGGGCACTCATAAAATCGTCTAAGGCCAGCTTCGAGAGAAAAATTGCACAGGACACTAAGGATAATCACAAGGCTTTCTTTAGTTATGTTAGAAACCTGGGTGGGAATTCCCAGATATGCTCAGAATTGGTCCAAAATGACAAAAAATACACCGAACTCACAGACACTGCTAACATCCTAGCTGACAGGTTCAGCGCAAACATCTCCCCCCCACTCCCCACCAAAAGGGCAAATATCTATCCCAGCAGAGTGCTGCCCCCCTGACATCTCAGATGCTCAGGTAAGAGCCACCCTCTCCTAAGCAAAAAAAACAGCATCAATGGGACCAGACGGTGTCCCGGGTTGCGTCCTAGATGAACTCCAAGAAGAGCTAAACCCAAACATAAAACTACTGTTCAATCTCAGCCTTACTACAGGATATGTACCCAACGAGTGGCGTATAGCAACAGTGGTCCCTCTCCACAAAGGTGGTGCCTCAACGGATCCTGGAAACTATCGCCCCATAAGCCTGACTACCTTGGTCTGCAAAGCTATGGAAAGGATCATCATGGACCTCATAAATAAAGATATTGGGGACCTACAGACACTGGATCCTACCCAGTTCGGCTTTAAGGGCAGATCCTGCCTCTTAAACCTGGTCGATTTCTTTGAAACAGTCACCAAGGCCATTGACGAGGGGAAGGTGGTCCACACAGCCTACCTGGACCTCGCAAAAGCCTTCGATACAATACCCCACTTGGGCATTATAGATGAGCCACCAGCTTAAATATAAACCCCTATGTCACTAGATGGGTTGCAAACTGGCTCAAGGACAGAACCCACATGGTTAGAATTGCTGGAGCCATGTCAGACTCCAAACCAGTTGCAAGTGGCATCCCACAAGGCACAGTCCTGGGACCTCTCTTGTTCGGTATATATTTCTCCGAGGTACAGGCCAACACGGAAGGACTGTGGCTGACGAAGTTTGCAGATGACTGCAAACTAGGCACCATAATAGACTCTCCAGCCGACACAAGCATCCTACAAAAGGGCCTCATAGAAACAGACAACTGGTGCCAGAGCCATGGCCTCAAGCTAAACGCCAAAAAGTGTATAGTCATCCCCTTTGGCAAAAACAAAGTGCCCACAAATTACCACATAGGTGGTAATCCATTAAGTACAGAAGAAGTAATTAGGGACCTGGGGACCCAAGTTAATAGCAATCTCTCATTTGAAAACCAAGTGGCCAAAGTGGTTAGAAAAACCTTATATAGCCCACCTAATCATGAAGGGATTCACATCTAGATCAGGGGAGGTCATCGTGCCTCTTTACTCATCCCTCATCAGGCCCATAATTGAGTACAATGCCCCTTTTGGGATGTACCTTACCAGATACCTGCAGAAACTGGAAAGACCCAAAAAGTACCTCACCAAGAGGATCAAAGGGCTCAAACAGATGCCATATGCTGCCCGGTTAAAGAAACTCCAGCTCTACTCAGTGGCATACCGCCTGCTCAGAGGCGATCTGTGCCCGACGTATAAAGCCATGTCCAACCCGGAATTAATGGACATGCTGCACCTCAGAAAATCCAAATCCTATCGAGCTATGCGCTCGAGAGACTTGAACCGCAGCACTGAAATAAATAGGACATGCTGGAGGGACAGATTCATAACCCAGAGGCTCCCTTCACTCTGGAATAAAATCCCAGTCCAGGTTAGGCAGAGTCCCTCATTGACTCTCTTCAAGAGGAATCTTGATGAGTGGATGGGAGATCGTAGGTTTACCCCGGGTATCACTTCTGTGTCACTGTTAGAGGCACAATATACTAACCTCGAAAAAGGGCATAGCAGGGTGGCGAAAGCCAAACACACTGACTAGGCTTATAAATGCCCTAGGGCAGATAGCCTAGTATGAACCTATGATACAGAGCCAGGGAAAACAGGAAAACAGTGCAGGTCTCTCTGCTTGGTCCAAGTTGTAAAATTGGGACTTAACCATTGTTACTGCACCACTCCCTGATACTATTTTCACACAGACGTTCAAATACATCAACACTCGGTAAAAGTGGTGGATTAAAGACACTAGATCTTTTCTAAGTATGGATATCGTCATTGCCTGATGGTAAAATGCAGGACAAATTCAACTTCCTAGTGACTAGTTTCAGATCCATGACCAAGTCCACTACAGAAGGTTGCCTAGAAGGCACAAACTTAAAACCCTTTTGTAAAACGGAGCCCACAGCCTCAGTAATAGAGCAGAGTAGTTAAAGATCTTAAAACCTTTGTATACAAAAATATTCACAGTACTTGTATTTTCTAACACAGAAAGTTCATCCACGATTACTTCCGATACCTCAAATGTGGATGCTGGTTCCGCTGAAAACCCTGTCTGGGGGAGTTGTAGTTGTATTTTTCTACTTATCACTACCACAGAGTTCACCACCAGCACACCCCAACCTCTTTCTCCTCTCCTCCAGCCTTTTGGATCTTCTAGGACCCATATTATCAGAAACATCAGGGGGACGTTGCTCAGTAGGCTGATCATCCAAAACCTCTCTGATCATTGCCACCAGGTGAGCTAGGGTACACCCTTTTATTGATGTAGTCATTGTTGTCCCTCACAATCTTTGTTTTCTTTTGAAGGAGGCAACCTCATAATCCTGCACCTTCCTCAAAATATCTCTATAGTCATTGACCCGGTGAAGGAATAATAAATCACCCTTGATGTCCAGGTCCAAGTTACGCACTTCATCCTCCAACGTGGAAAGCTGTCTTATGCTGTCTCGAACCATGATGTTCATCAGTTTGATCCCTGTATGGTCAAAAAAGTCCAATAATTCCATGTGTAAAACAGAGCCAAAAGTAATCCCATTGGGGTATTTGTAAATCCGAAGGCCCTTGGGTACATGTTTATTCGATATACAAAAATTGCAAAAAAAAAAAAGAGGTGTCCATCTGTAGTGATTTATATTTAAAAATTAAATTCTCAAACTGCTTGATTTTGGAACCAAGTGTAATGTCAGAATCATTCACCCATGCAGGGCTACTGTGCAAATTAGCTGCAGCAGTATCAAACAAAAATTTGGCCTCCAAACAAGACTGAATGTCATCCTGTGGGTCCAAAGCAGGAACAGAATTGGTAGTCCCTTTAGCATCACTGTTAAAATCCAAATGATTGGCAAGAGGCAATTGTTCACATTCATTACTGTAAGCAGTACCATGCCCTACAGTTGAGATATTGTTCATGGTGTTGAACTGCCCAGCAACATGATGATTCAAAATACCCGTTGGGGTTTCTACTTGGTCACGCAGTTGAGCCATACAGCGCACAAGTTGTGTTAAATCCCCAGAAGAATTGGTGTTGACAGCAGAATCAGTTGTAGAAAGACCAGAAAGGAGATGTAAATCGGGCTGTGACATCCTGAAATGCCCACCAAAACCAAAACATATAAAAGAAAACGGACTAACAGCATACTAAAAAACAAATTAGAAAAAACGCCACTCAGAAATCTCAAACCAGAATTTATTACATCCAAAAACACATCAGTTTAAGCACTTTTGTTCACTTTGGTAAGGAACTTCTTCAGAAACGGAGTAAAACCAAAAGGAAACCGTGCTTAAATACAACTATTTTAAAAAATGGTGCAAAAAACATGCCCCCCCCCCTTTTCGCTTAAAGGGAAATACACCATTGTTAAAACTACTACCATTAAAATCATAAAGCTGCCAACATTCCAAGATATACATGTAAACACGACTTGTGATAAAAGAAAAAAAAAAACAGTACATAATATCACTAGGAGAGTGCATAGGATTAAATACAAGATTAACTAATACATAAGGATTTGCCTTTTATTTTAAAGAAATTACATCATTAATACCAGGTGAACAACTGCAATTCAGTAGGACGTGCCAATGGAATTCCCTTTTTTCAAGCATGTTTTCCCAATCACCCCCCACCAGTTTTTGTTCTACCTGTTCAAGGATAGAAAAAAGAACATTTTTTAAAATCCTTACAACCCAAGCTGTGCTTGAACAAGGCATTAGTGTGACTAGACTTACAAACAGCATATATGTGTTGGTAGATCTAGGTCTTCAACGGCCCAACAGTCTTGCCAACATAAACTGATGGTCAAGACGCACATACAGCCATATACACCACACCCCCAGACTTACAATTATATTGACCCTTCACAGGAATAATGTGTGAATAACCATGAATGTGTATAATGAACATGCATTGTTTACAGGAACCACACTTCTTCATACCCCACTGATTTATAAACTTCTCATCACAGCCCCCTTGCCATTCAAAGATACTTTTCATATTTCTACTATTTTTAAATACAAATTTGGGTAAAGTCCCCAATTTACTTGTAAGACCCATGCAGGAAAAGACAGTCTACCAATGTTGTACAACGTCTGCTTTCAAGGTATCAATACCTTTACTACAAGGTAAAACCAAATCTCTCAAAGGGTCATTAGATGACACAGAGGGAGCTGGTATCACAATCATTGTTAGTACCATGACAAGAGCACAAAATAGGTCTACATCTAGTGTGCCTAGAATTGATTACATATTGTGCGAATGTAGCAAATAAATCCTCAGGGTAATCAAGCAAGTCTTAGTCCATCAATGGAAAAGCTTCCATGCCATAGAAGGGGTGAGGGACCACTCATGAGGCATAAGTAGAGGATGGCTGAACCTGCCTGCAAGAAAAAATGGACTTCCCATGAAATATGGATGGCTATCAGAAAGTGACTGGATAACACAGCCCATTTCCAAACTCTCATCCCTTCTGCACTCGAGGGATATAAATGGTTCCCCAACTTGCTGACGTACCATTCCACTGTTACACTGTCAGCATGGATGACTATTACACCCTGGGGCAGGAGTCCTGAAGGGTTTGAATGCTCAGGACTGTCATCACCTCAAGTATGCTGAAGTGTAGTCTTGCTTTCCAGGGGCCCAGATGCCTTGGACAGTTTCATTATTCTGTCCCCAGAGTAAGTACATAATTTGACCCGACTGCCAGTAAGGGAATATGAATTATGAAATGCACTGCCTAATTTTGTTTTAAGACATTGCACCACAAAGTTCACACCTAACAGGAGACAGATCTGAAAGTTAAGACCACTGGACTCTGGCGTCCACTACAGTACCCTCAGATGGTGCCTTCCACACAGTACCTCAGGAATGGCAGGTGTCATGAGACTCTGGTTAAGAAAAATAGAAGTTGGATCTAGCTACATGAAATAAAGACCAGAAATCAATCAGCAGCAGCAGCTCAAACTCTTGTAGGAGCTGGCCATGGATGATGGAAGTGAGCAGATGCTTCCAGCTCAATCATGCATTTAACCACATGGGTGACATCTAGCAGCAGTCATGGAGCACAGGCCTATGCAGTATGCAACAGAGCTCAAGGTGCCATCAAGCAGGAGTGGTGGTTTTCTATTTGGGGACTGCAAGCCTCCAAGCAGGACCAGCACAAGCTAACCAGTCCCCTGCTACCAGACTCTCACTGGGGAATGGGCCTAAAGGACTTCATGGGACAAAATGAATAGATTATCAGATCTTGCCCTAGCCCTGGAATGTACAAAAACAAAGCCACTGTAATGCTGCAGAAATAATTTTAGTGTTCTGGTACCTCGGCTCAACGCCGTCAAAGGAATAATTTAACATACACCATGCAGCCATTTTTGGACACCCATACATTAATACAAACAATTAAATAATTACTTAATTAAAACATCCTTAAACTGCTAACGTGTTTGCAATGATCCTGAACACATTTATACATTTCCAATAACAATATAAAAATGCAAACTATAAAATTTCAAACATTCAGAATTATGTCTAAATTCAATCCCAAAGTGTTCTGTAATTTAGTATAAATCTGCTTTCTGATTCCTACAATTTTAATCCAAAATTGCCTCCATCCATTAAATGGGGTTTAGCCATCACACAAAAGAACAAACTATCATCAAGACCTCCATGTACTCTATTATCAGCAATGGGGCTTTCCAAATGTTGGTTTCTAATACCCCCCAAATGTTCTAATATTTGGACTTTAACATTCTTTTAGTCTGACCTATATACCATTTAGTGGGAATGCACCCATGCCCCACTAAACAACCCCCCCCCCCCACAAGAACAACAGTTGAAATAATCAATGGGAGGATATTTTTGCCGTTGATTTTGGTACCAGACATATTCTTTACCCTTGCATCTACAACATTTAAACATGCTTCCCTTACAATCCCCCCCATAAATACATTTACAATTCAAAATTTCCCTCAAATTGTTGCATCTCCCGTAAGAAAAAGTCACTTTCTTGGGAAACAAATCTCCAGAAATGTCATCAAAACAAACCACAGGCTATAAATTATCTATTCTCTTCAAAGTGGACAAAAAGGTTGAAAATTTAGTCACAAAAAATATTTTGTTTCTTGATGTCTCTCCACCTAATGTTCTAGTCCTATCTAAATCAACCTAAATCGATCTCCCACCACCATGTAAGATTCTATTTCTGACCTTCTCCAAAGAAGCCTGAGAGTAATCTATCAGTTATTAACAAAAACTCTCCCATCTACTAAATGCTTCTCAGAAGTGTGTTCAAACATACGTTTAAACTCACCATATGGCAGAGACTCCAACAAATGATGGGGTGAGCACTAGTTGCATGCAAAAAATTATTCAATGTTGTTTTCCTAAAGGGTTTAAACTGAACTTCTTTGTTTCCATCAATGCATAATTCTATATCCAAATATTGCATCACCCGCCTATTGGCAAAAATCCCAAACCAAACAGATTCTTATTCAACTGTTGTATAAATTCTGCAAAGTCTTCTACATCACCTTTGCAGACAAAAATGAGGTAATTAACATAACTTTGGTATTTCAACACAGACTTAGGGAAAAAAAGTATGCCGGGTACATACACACATTTTCAAAAAGAGACAAAAATAATAGCATATGAAGGAGCAAAATTAGCCCCCATTGCCATATCCTCCTTCTGCAAAAAAATCTCCCTATTAAAAGTGAAATAGTTGTGTCAATGCAAATTCTAACAATTTTACCAGAAAAGAGTATGGGTTCCCTCACCCAATATTTTCACTACAGCTTCAAATGCCCAATCTTCTTTTAATGTCACTATATAAAGATGTAATATCTACAGCAGCCCAATAAAATGCTTCCTTCCATTCTATGTCTCACTATCAAGCACAAATAAGGAGTATTTTTGATGTGTGAGGCAATCTTAACTAAATATCTCTTCAAATAATTATCTGAAAAAAATTCCCACATTTTCTAGACACCATCCACAACAAGAAACAACAGGTCTTCCTGAGGTTCATTCAAACTCTTACGAATTTTTCGGTATAGCACAAAAAGTGGGCTCCCTGGGAAATGGAATGTGCAATTTCTTGAGTAGTAGCCTATAGCTATTTAAGTAGATTTCTACAACTTCTTCATCATCGGAGGAGGAAGGGATTAGGATCCAAGAGCCAACAGAATATTGTTCTAGTGAAGCCCGTCTTGGACCAAGAGAGGTAATCCAGTTTGTAATGCTTTGTAAAGGTATGTAAAGAGGACCACGCAGCTGCCTCTAGAATGCTTCAAGAACCCTCACCGTTTTACAAAATGCCAAAGAGAACAAAGCTCTAATAAAATATGTACAAACATTAAAAGTTAAATAAAATATGTACAAACATTAAAAGTTAAAAATGAAGTATGTAAGAACAGTCACTCTTGAGACAGTCCACTAAAACATGCAGTTTTCCTCAAAAAATTTCTCACAGAATATATAGTATTGTAGAAGGTTTTCCCCAAAGGGCACATCTGTCCAGCAATGAAAGACCATTAACTGACATCCAATCCTCTGAAACCCACATAAGGAGTACTCCAAGGGTGGGAAGAAATTACTGAAGCTTTTGCTACCCAAGATGCTAATTTTCCCTGCTTAGTTGCTTGTGCAACCCAGCAGCCTGGATGTGTGTGGAAGAAGCCCACGGCTATGAAACACTGGCCAGCAGTGGATGATGAGCTGTATGGGTTGTATCCTTAAGTCCTGATCCAGAATAACATCCAAACAAAAGGCATTCCTTTAATTCACCACTTGACAGGTGTCAAAATGCTGGACAGCCACAAATGTTAATTTTGTTCTACTTGAGAATAGGAGTACCAATCCCAAGTAGTCATTTAAGATGAGTAATGAAGCTATTTGGGCAGTCAGTCTTAATAGTAAAGATGACAGAAACAGACAGTGTTAGTGCAGAGCAGATAACATGCTGACTGACTAATCTATTACATTCAGTCAACTAATGAAATGACAAAGCAAAATACTGGTCAACATTACAGTCACTGCTCCAGAAATAATCAGACACTCACTGGGCCATTCCCATCTATCTGTTCCCAACACTAAACTTGAAAGTCACAGTTTAACATCTACAATGAACTGGAAAGCGGTAAAAAATTAGTGTGCATGCATTTATGCCATTTATACCTCACAACTGTCCAGATTTCTACAAAATGTCCAGATTATTACCTTATATGTTTGGTCTGTTCCTCAGAAAATTTATGATTTTCTGGCAAATTACTGGGATGATCCAAGGACTTAAGTCACTAAATGATATACATGTGTGTTTCAGACTTCATACCCATCAGAAACATCCATGCCAAGACAAATCCTGTTACTTTAGCAACTTTCTAAGTTTATAAGAGCAGTACTTAAAAATCAGTCCCTACGTTTGGGTCTTTGTCCCCCCATTCTGTCAGGCTTTGTCCAGATTTTTTGCACCAAGAGGTTGAGCGGTATGATGCCATCATATCAACGAAGTATCACCTGCCTATCTGTTAACATAGTTTTGATGCCGCTGATGTGCGCATATAAAGTATCGGCTTAAGAACTGATGTCTTCAACTATTTGCTAAAAAACACACAAAACGGAAGTAAAATATTTTTGGAAAGGTGCACAAACAAAACATCAGGTACCATGGGCACTGAGCTCAGCATACCCAGCAGAACATCAAGGTTAATTACCAAAATTCTGCCAGGTTTGCCCATCTTGAAGAATGTGCAAATGCAATTCTCCAAGTAAGACTAATCTTCTATTATTTTGAATAGGCTGTAGTGCCTCTCTACAAAATGTCAGTCTCTTTAGTAAGAAGGTCAGTCTCTCTGGCTTGTGCATTATGTTAGGTACACAACTAGCTGGCTTACCTTCAATAAAATGGTTCCAAAATGCACGGAGGCGAATAAAATGCCTTTAAAACAGAACTCGCTCCATCTTACAGTCCTGGAAACAAATTTTATGTTACCATTTTAACCTACAAAAACAAAATGCATTTTTTTTCTTTATAGCAGTAGTTAAGACTTTGATGTAAAAGCTATTTGCGATTAGAGCAATAGTTTGTATATAATTTTAAACTGGCCTTCCTGCTTTAAAAAGTGTATTACACAAACACAGTTGTCCAAAATGAGGAAACAATGCTGCACTGTGGTTACCATTTTACTGTTTCAAATGCCCACAGGAATCCTTGTAGCAGAAGGCTTTTTAATTTAAATGGAAATCTTCAAGTCTGGCAGAAGTCTGTTCACCAAATGTTACTCTTCAAATCAAAAATTCCTATGCAAATGTTTTTGAGTTGTTACTTGCCAACAAGCCCAAAAAAATCACAAGAAATAACACTAAACACACTGAGCGTGGGAATTAGCAATTCTTGAATAATGTGTCCTTTGTTTGTAAAAGGAGAAAAACAACTCTCCTCAGCTTAACTTTAATGCTTCTTTCCACCAGCTGAGCACTGTATCTAACTAGATGCGACACTGTTCAACTTATACTTGTCAAAAGTAGTTCGTCCTGGAGTAAGGGGTTGGCAAATGTGCAACTGAACCTCCTCATCTTCTAGATTCTACATTTAGTCATTAGGCATATGTTTACAAATGCACACTGCATTACTTGGAGAAACACATGAGGACATGCTGGGCCATCAAAAAAGAGAACAAAACAAGCGTGCAGGTCTGTTGTGATAACACTTCCATAAAGTATTTACAATATGGGGAGGATATATTGCCAACAGCTACAGTTCAAACTATAGGCAATTGTTTGATTAATTATGCAACATCCATTTTCCTGACTTCGACTTGGCAGTTTAAAATACAAACTAGCAACACTACTGTTCATACCAGTACAAGCAGTATACCATATTGCACAAACAAACAATCAAAATAAATCTAATTATATTAAAATTCCTATTCCATAAATTCAGTTAATCCAAAACAGCAATGTCAAGTACCACTTCTTCAAAGAGAGAGAGTCAAGTACCTTTTCACAGCATTTTCTCTGGTAGAAAACTCTTAGGACATGTAAATACACTGCAGCTTACAACACTAAGCATCTCTGCTAGTGGGCTACAATATAGAAACAAAACCTGTAAAACAAGTTCAGAGATGCTGCAAGTCATGTCATAACTGCTTTTTATGACTATGTGACTCTAGCAGGAAAAGACATTCAACTGCGGCTTTGCAGCAAACTTTAAAATATCAAAGCAGATGATGAAAGGACCCATAGACAGACAGGGGAAAGGCAACAGAAAGGCAAAAGCAAAGACAATATGTCATCAGAACAAATGATGATCGAGGGCATGGCCAAGATGGTGTGCAATTAATAGCACTGTTTTTAGCTCCGCTTCATTTTAACATCTCAAAACAGGATTTTTACTAAAAAAACTCAAATAGAACATTTTAAAACAGGATGGATTTATAGTTGAACATATGCTGAAAAATTTACTACAAGAAAAAAAAAAAAAAAAGTTTAAAACTCTTGTGTTTTCCTGTCAAGAAAACTAGAAAGAACTAATCCTCTCAGAATGACACTAAGCCCAGTGTACAGGACAGCACTATGAAAAAAGACATACAGGCGATAGCAAGTAACATTAGTGAGTTATCTGTAACAACAGCTAAATTGGACAATTTTAAACAGGAATGTAAAAAACAAGTTGAAGAGCTGAGTGAATCTCTTAAAAAACAAGTCATCACAAAAAAAAAGAGGCAAGGTCTGATTTTGATGGAAGAGTACATGAAAATGAGAACACTGAATTTCTTCTAAAACAAAATAACTTAATCCAACTTATTCCAGGATATAATAGATGACTCTGAGAACAGATCTAGAAGGAATGACATTGGGATTTACGAAATTCCGGAAACAGAAGAGGGAGACAGTGTGATTCGATTCCTTAAATATCTGGCTGCCTAAACCTTTGAACCTGCCTGACGCTTTTTCGTTTGGCATAAAAAGGGCACATAGATCACTTCCTAACTCAAAAAAAAACACCGCTTCACCAAGGTCCGTGATCATAAGATTTTTCTCAAGTCAAGATAAAGATTTAGTCTCAAAAGCTGCATGGAAGGAAATGCGGCAAGGTTTGACAATGACTATTCTACATTAGTGCTATCCAAGAGAAAAGAATATGTGCCACTTGCTAAAAGCTTAAAAAACAATATTACTGCACAAATCTGGTTTCCAGCAAAAATAAGGAGTCACCTTCCAGAAAGAAAGATTTGCAACACCTTGGAAGACTTTATACTGAAAATAAAATTCTAGAAAAAAAACAGAAGAAATGGACTGGAATCTATCAACTTCTTTGAAGAGAAATGCAACAAGAGATGGTTAATTTAAGACACAAATGGTAAAAAACTGAAGGACAGATGAAAAAAAATGTATTTCATGGTTACAAATTCTTATTAAATTAAATTAGTGCTTGAATACTTATGAACAGGTGCTGCATATTACTTTTTACAAGGTAAATCATTTACTTTTTCCCCCTACTTCAAATGGTTACTAGTTCCTTTTCTAAAAACGTTAGGGTTAGATTCTTTTAGCTACATACGAATTAAAGCCACTTATTTTTTACTTAGAGCTTGAAAGTGAAAACTATTCATCTTATTAAAAGTTAATTATTACGATGAAACTTACGCTAGGTGGCACACTTTTTGATATCTTGGCATAGCCGAGTAATATACTGTAGAATATAATACAAGATGCAATAAATGGCATTAAAGAGCCATGTTGAATTGCATTCTGGGTTCTTAAAATGGTCCAGTAGTATGCCTATAGTAAACTTGACATGCAACAGTACTCAGGAAGACATGCTATATTATAAACCAAGTATAAAAAATATAGATTTTTTACATATAGAAAAGGTATTAGTTGAATGACATCAGATAATCACAGTAACACTCACACTTTTACAAGTTAAACCTGGATCACACATAGCATATAAACTTGCATTAAAAGAATGACAGTTATATCTCCTTAAAAAATGACAGTCTGCTTTACATTAAACATCGTGCACAAATAGTGCTTATTGAATCATTAAATGTTATTTCTTTGAGTGCAATGACTTTTTGCTGGTTGGGATACTAGAGGTTTCTGATTTATTTATTTTTTTTGGTTGGTTTGGAGAGATTTGACAGATTGATCTATGGTGTGGGGATGGTATGGATTCACTTGTGAGCATTTGTGTGTGAATTGCAACTGATGGATTGCATATTTTCAAGCCCTCAGCATAAAAGCCATCTTGAGACAACTTCTAGAGTCATGAGCACTTCTGTGATGTTGCGAGAATTCTAAAACTAAGAATTGTCCAGGTTACTTCTTCCTGTCCAAAAGTAAATAAATCACAATATTTTGAATTCTATGCTAAGATGTCAATGAATACAAGTCAGACAAGCAAAATATAGTGAACTGCATTCTAAACCACTGTCAATTATTTAACAGTTTTGAATGTTTGCAGTATACCAAAAGGACAGTTTATATATCCTATAGAATGACACCTCTGATAAAAATTTTAGGATTGTGTTTCTCTGTTATGGTCTCTTTTTAATGGAAAGTTTGAATCTTAAAGGGAAGATTTTTCAGATGTTTGTTCAGATACTATTAAACATAACATTTATAGAAAAAATGGGACTGATTCTAACAGTAGCAGTACATTAAAGAGCACTGAATATGCAAGGGTAAATATAAATGTTCTATTATATGACACTAGGATTACAGTTAAAATATAAAATCTAGGAATATAGTAATATTACAAGACATATTATACAAAAAGAAAGCTCAGAATAATTAAATATGTATATATGTCTACAAAAGGTTGGGAGGTAGTCATATTGTTTAAGGTGTTCACCCTATAGGCACAAGGTGCAGGGTTTGATTCCCACATGGGGTAATTGGCTGGGTTGGAATAGCCCACAAGAAGTTAGCCTGGTACTAATTTATGAACTTAGAATCCTATGAACAACTTCACACAGCAAATAAAAAAGAACAAATATAAAATCATCTGACCTATAAACTAATAAATATGAAAATAGCAACTGACTTCCTCCCTACAGTAGACCAGGGAGATAATGTGAGTTACAGAGAGAGAGGATTGCAGAGTTATTCAGTGTAGTCAACTTATAATAAAAATTATGAACACCGACTTAACTTCTTACTCATAACAACTCACTGATGGGCTTTACTAAGATGATGCATATACTAAAAAGAATACGAGACATTAATATGAATCAGAAGCATAAGTTAAGCTGTGTTAAGTCTAATGGAGAGTTTGAGAGGTAGTTTGTCTTTTTTTAACAAACAAGGAATACGTTATTTCATGGTAGAATGTTTTAGGGTTATTATCATTAGGCAATTTGTTTGTTTCAAAAGTTTTGTCCATAGCTAAAGATTTCATATTAAGTATACAATAAGTTCTGTATGCAAGTGCTCCATCATACTTGTTTTTTTTTCTCTTGTATAAATGTCTGATTTTAAATGCAGATCTATTAATATTAATGGATTGAATAATTCAGTAATGAGGGGGAAGTCTGATCAAATACTTGCAACTACATAGAGCTCAAATAGTATTTCAACAATAAACAATTACTTCATAAATATGTAGATAAGCTTTCATTAACTAATTATTTGGTTTTAGTTAATAAAAATGGTATGTTAAACATTGTTAAAAACTGAGTGGCACAAAATAAACACTGGTGAACTCTTATTGGATTCAAGGGGATGGAGCTAAAGATGCAATAAATTACTTAGACACTATAGCCTATTACATGAAAGTGAAGTCATAACAGCTGGTGATTTTAATTGTATTTTATCAGAGTTTCCACTGCAGACAGAAAGCGGAGAATCGCACTTTCAGCAAACACAAAGAATATTAATTTTGTAAATATAATGAATTTAAAGGCTATAAAAGAACTAAGGAAAACAAACTCACTTCAATTTACCCATTATTCATATAAACATGCAACACAAATACTGAAAATTTGTCTCAAACAATCTGTTATCACACATTAAGAGAATGTCCATTATCGGACCATAATGCTATAATATTTAATATTATTTAAAAACCTGACAATGTGATACATCACAGCAGATGCACATAACACAGAAATAAAAAAAGAAGTAGAACAGATATTAAAGGTATTCTTGAGGGCTTTAAAAAATTCCAAAAATATAACAATACAAATAACATGGATAATGATGATATAGTTGAAAGTTTTCTATGGGAAAATAAAAATAATTAACAAGTGAATAAGTGAATAAATGAAAAAAAAAAATTAACAAGTGAATAAGTGAATAAATGAAAAAAAAAAAAAACACACCACTCAATTCAACAGAAATAAAAGTTCAAATAAAAAATGTTAAAAAAATAAGGTGCCAGGCTTAGATGTTCTTACTCCAGAACTATAAAAAATACTATCAGATGATGCAGTTAAAATATTAGCCAAGTTCTATAGTCTATACAGAAATAAAAAGAACTGCTGAAGTCACCCCATCATGGAAATATCCCCTTATATCACCTATTTAAAACAAGAAAAGTATCCTACAAAGTGTTCCATCATACAGACCCATTTCACTTTTAAATGTGGACTATCAGATACAGTGGATATAAAAAGTTTACACACCCCTGTTAAAATGCCAGGTTTTTGTGATATAAAAAATGAGACCACACATTTCAAAACTTTTCCCACCTTTAATGTGACCTATAACCTGTACAATTCAATTGAAAAAAAAAAAAAAAAAAACAAATCTGTTGGGGGAAAAAATATAAAAAAAAACATACAACAAGCTGGTTGCCAAGTGTGCACACCCTTAAACCAATACTTTGTTGAAGCACCTTTTGATTTAATTACATCATTCAGTCTTCTTGGGTCCACACCTGCCATCAATTAGAGAGACTCTGATTAACCCCAAATAAAGTTCAGCTGTCCTAGTAGGATTTTCCTGACATTTACTTAGTTGCCTGCTACAGCAAAAGCCATGGTTCGCAGAGAGCTTACAAAACATCAAAGGGATCTCATTGTTGAAAGGTATCAATCAGGAGAAGGGTACAAAAAAATTTCCACAGCATTGGATATACCATGAAACACAGTTGACAGTCATCAAAAAGTGGAGAAAATATGAGACAATAGTGATGTTGCAAAGAACTGGATGTCCCTCCAAAACTGATGAAAAGACAAGACGAAACTTATCAGGGAGGCTGCCAAAAGACCTACAGCAACACTGAAGGAGCTGCAGGAATTTCTGGCAAGTACTGGTTGTGTACTACATGTGACAATCTCCCATATTCTCCATATGTCTGGGCTATGGGGTAGGGTTGCAAGTCGGAAGCCTTTTCTTACACAGAAAAACATCCAAACCTGGCTAAAATTTGCACAACAATACATCAAGTCTCCCAAAAGCACGTGGGAAAATGTGTTATGGTCTGATGAGACCAAGGTTGAACTTCTTGGCCACAATTCCAAAAGGTACATTTTAAGCAAAAACAAACACTTCACATCACCAAAAGAACACCATCCCCACGGTGAAGCATGGTGGTGGTAGTGGTGGTGGTATCATGCTCTGGGGGTTGCTTTTCTTCAGCTGGAAACTGAGGCTTTAGTCAAGGTGGAAGGAATTATGAACAGTTCCAAAGGCCAGTCACTTTTGAACCAAAACCTTCAGGCGTCTGCTAGAAAGCTGAAGACGAACAGGAATTTCACCTTTCATAGGTTCATTAGGTAGGTACTAGGCTATCTGCTCGAAGGCATTTATAAGCCCAGCCAGAATGTGTTGGCTTTCGTCGCCCCCTTAGATTAGTTCCCTGTGCCTATGTCCAGCAGAGCCACTGAAGTGATCCCCAAGGTAAACTTCGTTTCCCATCCACTTGTCAAGATTTCTTTTGAAGAGTGTTAGCGAGGAGCTCTGCCTAATGTAGATTGGGATCTTGTTCCAAAGCATGGGAAGTCTCTGGGACAGGAATCTAGCCCTCCAGCACGTCCTATTTATTTTTGTGGTGAGGTTTAGATCCCTAGAGCGTGTGGCTCGAGGGGATAAGGTTTTCTTTAGGTGGAGCATGTCCATCAATTCTGGGTTGGACATGGCCTTGTATGTCAGGCAGCGATCACCTCTGAGCAGGCGGTATGCAACAGAGTACAGCTGTAATTTCTTCAGTCGAGATGCACAGGGCATCTGTTTGAGGCCAGTGATCCTCTTGGTGAGGTACTTCTGTGGTCTTTCCAGCTCTTTCCAGCTGTTGCATGCGTCTTGTAAGGTACATCCCAAATGGGGCATTGTACTCTATGATGGGTCTGATGAGTGATGAGTAGAGGGGCACAATGACCTCTTTTGATCTGGATGCGAACCCTTTTGTGATTAGGTGGGCCACGTAGAAGGATTTTCTAACCACTTTGGCAATGCGATTATCAAAGGTGAGATTACTATCTACTTGGGTCCCCAGATCTCTTATTACGTCTTCCATATTTAGGGGGCCACCACCTATGTGGTAGTTTGTGGGTACTTTGTTTTTTTCTAAAGGGGATGACTATGCACTTTTTGGCATTTAGCTTGAGGCCATGATTTTGACACCAGGTACCCGTCTCAGTGAGACCCTTTTGGAAGATGTCTGTGTCAACCGGAGAGTCAGTTATAGCCCCTAGTTTGCAGTCGTCTGCGAACTTGGTCAGCCATAGTCCTCCTGTGCTTGCCTGTACCTCTGATAAGTATATGCCAAACAGGAGGGGTCCTAGGACTGAGCCCTGGGGAAGTCCACTTGTAAACGATTTAGAATTGGACCTAGCTCCCGCAACTCTCACCATGTGGGTTCTGTCCGTGAGCCAGTTGGCAACCCATCATGTGACGCAGGGGTTTATGTTCAGGCTGGTGAGCTTGTCTATAATACCCACGACAAGCATACATCCAAACCAACAAAATAATGGCTTCAGCAGAAGAAAATTAAAGTTTCGGCCCAGACCTAAATCTAATAGAAAATCTGTGGGGTGACCTGAAGAGGGCTGTGCCCAAGAGATGCCCTCGCAATTTGACAAATTTGGAGTGCTTTTGCAAGGAAGTGTGGGCAAATATTAATAGACTATGCAAATAAAAATAAAGAACTTTCTATCATTAGATAAGGCTTCTGACTCAGTTAATTGGTTGTGCTGGTTTTAAAACACACGGTGTATAATTTCTCACCTGAGCTAATGCTAATTGCATTAATTTCCAAGTTATTTTAACAAACACTAGAGTTATTGTACAAGTTCTCTTTCAAATTCCTTTAAATTATAAAAAAGGCACAAAACAAGGCTGTCCATTATCACCTTTACTTTTGCATTAGCTATAGAATCATTTGCTAATAGTATTAGATCCAATAAGAACATTAATGGAGTCAAAATAAAAGCAGACTTTGAACTAGCTTCACCTCTTTGCTGATGACATTTTACTAACAATATGAAACACAGAAAATTCATTAGACCTATATAAATATTTTTTTTGTTTTATAACAGATTTAAATTTATTGTTTTAAAACCAAATAAAAAAAGAGCAAATGATGATCTGAGGAAGCTAAGCAGTACCTTGAAGTAACAGGAGTTCAGTACTTGTGACACGGTGTCTGTAGTCCAGCAAGGTAGGAAGTATCTAAGACAGCAACCGAACCTCAGAGGTGGTAGTAGAGGTGAGTAGAACTAAAGGCTTGACAACCATTCCTCATGTATTGAGGGACCGAGGATGCTGGAGAACAGAATGGAAGAAGCCTTGAAAGTGGACCCACCCTCAAGCTTCTCTTGATGTCGCTGCATATCTTTGTCCTAGTGATGGCAGAATGGCTCCATTAATAACACCCAAGTGAAAGTAACAGTCCTGCATCTCTGGCAGCTTATCACCATATTAAAATAAAAATATACTAGCTACTAAACGGCACATTTTCTAATGGAATTTGTTGCAATTTGGGGGGAAAAAAAATCACAAAACCTAGAGGAAAAATGAAGCCAGGGATTAAAATAAAAACAGACCATCAGTTGCTGAGAAGAGATGGTCAAAATCTATTCTTGCAAAGTGGTGGAAAGAACTGGAGAGAGGGAACAGGTTTCCAAGATGAGATGGATTATTGCCAAAAGTATCAGGTCCAGTCTCGGAAAAAAGAAAAAAAAAATGGGAGAGCCAAGTATGAGAATGAGCCCTGTAAATCTGTCAGCAGGATAATCTTCAGTAAGCCTGTTTTTCACCTGTGGTTTTAACTATTGGCAAAGGGTGAAGTGCTATTACCTTTATGCACTAAGACTTTATGAAACATTACAAAGAGCCCCACAATTTCAAGCTGTCTTTTTTGGATAATAAATATGTAAATGATGTAGTACTCTGATACTAAAGATTTACGTGTCATGAACTAGGAGAGCAAGCCTACTACTTATGACAGCTGGCCTCCAAGAAAAGAAAGTAATTGTAATATTCTACCATTCTTTTCTGTACCAAAGTATTAAGAACAGTTTCCAGTGATGTCGTAATCAGCTACATGGAGCTACTCATTCGGCATAAGACCATCACACATTTACACTCTGTGATTAAATGCCATGGTTCGTCACATTTGCACTCTACACCTCTATCAATCATCATATTTATGCAGTAGTAAGTGCATGCCAGACTCTCTACTTTCTGCCTAATCAGCAGGCATCTCACACTGTGAAACTTGACTAAGTGCCCAATACTGTATTGCAGTTCTATGTTAAATAAACTAACTCTTACAATGTCGAGTACAACATACTCGAACACTTTTAAGCGAATGTTTATTTAACCGACAACTCAGAATGTCGTAATCCAGAATGAAGAAAAGTTTGGTTTAGCCGCCTACTCCTCCCAAGTGCTGTAGGACACTACACCAACTAACAGAAACTTCAAATTTATCATAAAAAAAAAACATACCTTAATGGTGCAAGCCCCACACCCCCCCCAACTTAAATATACCAACACCGAAACCGAACTTCCATGCAGAAAAGGGAAATTCTCCCATTCTGCACCATACAGCACCATAGTAGCTTACATGACGTAATACATCACATATTTCAGTGCTGGCCAAACATATTTCTGTACTCCTTTTTCCGACATTCTGAGCTGTCGATTAAATAAACGTTCGCTTAAAAGTGTTAGAGTATGTTGTACTCGACATTTTAAGCGTTCGTTTATTTAACATAGACCCTATATTGCAATACTAGTTGTGTCTGCTCTCAAGTCATTTTTCCAAAGCCATTCTGGAAACACTTCTCCTCCCATGACGGTGGCTTTAAAATGGCTCCATATGGTTCAGTATTACACTTTTCAGACAAGGAACTATACTGACAAATTGATGAGGTCATTACCCATATTACAACTACCAGTCTCAACAATCTTTAGCCCATCACACAAAAACAGGAAGAAAATTACTTTTAGAAGGCATGTTAAATCACCTTCTCAGCAGTAGTGTCGCCCCTGGGACACAAATGAAATATTCAAATGCAGCACAGGAAGCCAGAGTCAATAGTACCTACCTTTACACTCATTCAAAACATCAGGGAATCTAGAAGTCTGCAACCCTCACTCAACCAAAATACAACAGAATGAGACCAGAGGTACTATTCATACTGACTAGGCAAAATTTGGCCAGGGCACCAGGGAATGTAGCAAGATCTTTTACATCTGCCATAGCTACCACTAGCTCTGGCAGATGGGGTTTAGGTTGAACATTTCATCCGAAGGATAACACAATCAGAAGTGCAGCAGCCCCCTTACGCTGCACTGCCAGTATCGGAAATTCAACTGCCTTTTATAGAATTAAAACCCACACTTTTCTCATCTCCCAGTACCAAAGTTGAGTGTGCCACCTGTTGAGTTACTGAGACTACTTAAAAAGTGTTCAGAAAAGATACACCTGTGTACCGAGAGGGGGGGGGGGGTGCAGCATTCTCCTAGGTTAGTGAGGAGCAACTCCAGTACGTTCTCACCCTCTCACCCCTAATGTGTACATGAACTATATACATTAGCAAAGAGTACAAATTCATTTATTATACAGCTTCAATACCACCTACCAAAAAGTGTAGCACAAAACTGTAGAAACCAATCTTTTATCTAGGGTTTGATGCCAGACATAGGTCTGAACAAGTAACACCATATGGCAAGAAAGTGCATAGCTGTAAGTTTTCATTCCCCCCATGTGACTGTATGCATTAGGGGGTGCTGCACTCCTTAGTGTTCCATCCTTTTTGTAAAGCCACGGTCCCATCTGCCCAAGTAAATGGTAGCTGAAGGGAATAAAAAAAATCTCATGTCACTTACCAAAAACAGTACGGAGACTGTACCAAATAACAGCAACAGAAAAGGGATGTTCACACTCTAACTGCATAACAGTGAAATAACAAATCAGAGCAACATGATAAATGAATTACATAGGTCTGCTTACCCTACCCTTTATGTCATAATCCTATACTTTTTCAAAAGTTAAATTCTAGCCAAGTCTCATAATTTGTTGTATATATATATATATATATACACATTTTTCCACAAAACCCATACACATACAGACATTTTCCTATTACTTCAACGTAGCTTTGTTTCTGGCTCAGCATACTGATGTTAAACTTGACTTCTGTTATCCCTGCTCAATGCCCCAAATGTGGAAAACTTCAAAATAGTTTCACTCTCAAGCAATGTAGCAAAGCATGCATCAGGGACTACTGAAACAATAAAAGCACAATCCTTCAATCTGGGGTAAAAACTCCCTTAAGCATCTCAACCAACAAAAGGCACTGTAGATCAGTATGAATGTATACCTTTAAGAAGCTTTCCATGGGCTTGCACATGTGTAAAAATACTGAGCACGTGCGAGCCAGACTGCCATATTGTAGAGAGATGTTGAGATGTATGCATGCATGTATGTAATGGTCTGACTTCCCCTCCATGTCCGTCTTTAATCATAACATAGGATGAGCAGCATCTCAGAATGGGATCCAGAATCAAGACCAAGAGGCACTCCGTTAATGTTGGAGGAATATAGAGGAATGGATCATCCCTACTGCATGTACAACTCGCAAAACAGATCAGAAACGAATTCCGGGTACTAAAACTTGCTTAAATGATTTCTTACTCAAAGAATATAAAACAAAGCACTCAGAATGCTCAAAACAAAATTCTATTTAAATGAAATGTCCAAAACTGTGACATATTGATAAAAAATATTCAAAATAAGTTATAAAAATGTTTGAAACAATGCCCGAATCACATAAAATGTATGAAATAAGGAAAACTACCGCATTTTTTCACTATGTGCCACTTTTTCATATTAAAGCTATTCAAGATATTCAAGGTATACAAAGTGTTTGCAAGTTTGTGCAGTATTACAGTGCAGTTAATTTGCAAAATACAGCTATTTCAAAGCAGATTTTGCAAAGTACAGTTTTCAAAGAGTTTACTGTGCAGCTGAATGTTATTACAAGTACCTGGTGTGTGTGCATGTTAGTGTATAAATTACAACTGGGCCAGGATTGCATTGTGTTTTAATATAATTTGTTGGCTTGTTGGTATGGCAGAAGACTTTCATAGACCAGCTCAACTTGTATTTGATAACATTGCAGAGAATTGGAAAATGTTTGAGCAATGCACAATATTTTCATACAAGCTGCATTTTCTGACAAAGATGCACATATAAAGGCATTTACTCTGCTTAATTTAACTGGTTCAGAGGCCACATTAAAAGTGGGAAAACTTTTGAAATGATTTATTGTGGTCCCATGTTTTTATATCACAAAAACCTGGCATTTTAACAGGGGGTGTGTACACTTTTTATATCCACTGTATATGCTGCAGAGCTTGATTTGGCAAGGTGTGAAGCTTGTTGCTCAAGGTGGTGAAGAAATTCAAACCGAAGGTTCAGAAGTGCTTTCATGTTACTTTGCTGGGGTTAGCTAGCTATGACTTGCAATTTTACGTAGTCAAAAGACACGTGGAGTTGTCAGGCTGACTGTAAAAAGTGTATATAGTTATTTAAATTGTTATACAAAAAAAATATTATGAAAGTTTTTGTATTATTACTTGAAAATAAAAAACAAATGAGTAAATGACACGTGCAGTCATTGGTGGGATTCTAAGATAGTTTGAGAATGGGACTGATTTCACTTAATGAGGAAATTCACCATGTAAGCTCAAAAGACCACTGTTCTAATTTTGCCTAGACCTTTTTCTAGCTATACTGATTTTTTCGAAGAAACTAGGCAAACTCCCAGTTGTGAACTCCATGAAGTTAGACCCTGAAGTCAGCCCAGTTTTCCGGAAAGTTCCAGTAGCTATGCCGAACAGAGTCAAAGCCGAGCTAGACAAAACGGTGCAGCAAGATGTGATGTCCAGTTGACGAACCAACTGAATGGGTTTCTTTCATAGTGGTAGCTCACAAGAAAAAAGCTCAGACAATATCAGAATATGTACTGATCCAAGGGATTTGAAAAAAGCACTAAAAAGACATGATCCAATGTATACAGTCGACAAAGTCGCTGTCTTATGTCAAATTCCACTGTTTTTTTTTGTCTTGGATGCAAAGAGTTAATTTTGGCAAATTTTGCTTGACCAAAAAATATTCATTGCTAACCACTTTCAGTACAGATTTTTGAGAATGCCATTTGGGATAAATTCTGCCAGTGAAGTCTTCCAGCAATGGAACAATTTTTTTTTCTGGTTATCCGTGTGCTATTACAGTAGATGATATTCTAGGAGGGGGTAATGATAAAGCTGAGGATGACAGAAACCTCAAGAAAGTTTGGAGGAGCACGGGAAGTGAATCTTAACCATAATCCTCAGAAGTGCAAACTCAGGCTACGAGAAGTTGTTGGTCATTTGTTTACCAGTTCAGGCTTACGACTAGATCCTTCCAAGCAAACAGCAATTCTTGAGATGCCAGCTCCAGACAATGTTCAAGCCTTACAACGTTTTCTTGGCATGATTAACTATCTGGGCAAATTCATTCCAGACTTGAGCTAACTTTCAGCACCGCTCAAGAGAGTTGACACGTAAAGATGCATCCTGGTCAGAGCAACAGCAGAGAGCATTTGATGTCCTGAAACAGAGAATTGCAAGTCCACCAACTCTCAGATACTATGATGTTCACAAACCAGTTACTCTTTCTTGTGATGCTTCGAAGTTTGCTCTTGGTGCAGTCATTCTTCAAGAAGGTAGACCAGAAGCCTACGCTTCCAGAACTCTAACCCAAACCGAGATACAGTATGCACAGAATGAGAAAGAACTCTTGGCAATTGTTTGCATGTTCAAAGTTCATTTATGGCCGCCCAATTCAAATCGAAACTGACCACCAACCTCTAGTCACTATTTTGCGAAAGCCTATCCATACAGGTCCTGCCAGACTGCAACGCATGTTGCTGAAATTAGAAAAAGTATAACTTCAATCTTGTCTACACAAAAGGCAAACTTCTTTATCTTGCGGATACATTATCCAGATCGCCCAGAAATACCACTGAACTGCATGAAAATAAGAAACTTGATTACGAAGTCATGCAAGTGAGAAATTTTTCTTCCACACATTTTGATGAGCTTAGAAATCACACAGCCTCAGATCCAAAACTTTAGAAGCTCAAACACTATCAGTTGAGGATGGCCTTCAAAGCAATCTTGTTTACCAACAGAAGTACAACCATATTTTCCTTACAGAGATGGGATTTTGTTTGACAATGATATCATCATGAAAGACCCAAAAGTGATTTATTACCATCTTGCATAGTGGCCACCCAGGAACTGATTGTACCAAAAGAAGGGTGACATGACTAGTATTTTGGCCTTCTATGTCAAATGATATTGAGAGAGTACTTTCATCCTGTTCTGTATGTAATATAGTACTAAGACATCAACAGAGAGAACCACTTCATCTAAACCAGTTTCCTGAACTACCTTGGTCAACAGTAGCTACAGACACTTTTGAATGGAATGGTCAACATTACTTCTTGTTAGAAGACTCTTATTCTAATTGGTTCAAGATTGACCTACTTCCTAATCTCGAGTCCAGTACTGTCATTACTAAGTTGAAGCATCATTTTGCAGTCCATGGTAGTCCGCACAAAGTTATTTTTGACAAAGGTACACAGTTTATAGGCAAGCAGTTTGAGATTTGCTGAAGAGTGGGACTTTGCTCATGTTATAAGTGGCCCTGTGTACCCAGTGTCAAATGGTTTGGCTGAACATGCAGTTCAAAGTGTGAAACAGTTATTGGAGAAGTCGAAACAAGACAATAGCAATGTTTTTCTGAATCTCATGAATCTCAGAAATATTCCTTGTGATAAACATCTTGGTTCACCTGTACAAAGGCTTTAGTTGAAACAAACCAGAACCACACTATCAATTAGTAGCAATCTGTTGGTTCCCTGTGCTAACAACAAAGCAGTGAGAGCTCAACTTGGGATCACAAGTAGTAGAATTTAGGTGGAATCAGAAACATTTAGTACTGGTGTCAGAGCCTGTATTGCAGCATGTTGCGATCTCAGAGCGAGTCATCCAGTGTTCCAGTTCCAGAGGACATTCCAGCAAATATCCCTGTTCCTGAGAAGATTCCTGAAACTCCTAAAACAGACTGTTCACCAATGACTGTCCCCATTTCTAAACCCAGTCCTAATTGCTATATCACTAGATCAGATCGCATTTCCAGATCATGTTCCAGATACACGGCAACCTGGACATGAATGCTGTTTATTTCTTAGTGTCTGTATAATTGCACTCCTTTTTCGGATGTCATTTTATTGTGGGCAATTCACTAAAGAGGGAGGAGGATATAGATCAGTATGTATGTATACCTTCAAGAAGCTTTCCATGGGCTTGCACATGTGCATAAATGCTGAGCATGTGTGTGCCAGACTGCCATTTTGTAGAGACCTGTTGAGATGTAAGCATCCATGTATGTAATGGTCTGTCAGTTTTATATTTTAAGTTGCCGCTATTCATCTTGATGTGTTTCTATATAATAAAGCATACAAATGACCTACACCAGCTGTTTGTCCTGAATCATAACACAGGACAAGCGACAGGCACCACAAGAAATTTTCCCACTCGAGTATGTGTTTCAAACGAAGTCTCCTATTTGCTATAATATTAGTTTCATACTTACTTGCTGGCCTAATATCTGGATGGATCTTAAAGAAGCCTAGACTTACACTCCCATGGTAGATTTTAGCCGTTATATTTTGTGCACAAATAGTGATGAGGCAGGCAGAACAATGACATGTGGGGACATTTACTTATTGCACCAAAACCTGAGGGACATGGGTACTAAACCAGGGGTAAATGTAGAATTTCCCATCCATCCAAATTATACTTGAATGGAGTAGGAAAAATACTTTGCTTTATGTGGAGTGTAAGACTGTTCCATAGAAAATATATTCTCTGTGATACATACCTATCCCTCCAATGTGTTCCCTTTACGTTGAAAAAGAGATCAAGCTCCTATGAGTAGGTGTTCAGTTGGCCTTCTTTAAAACTATCATTCAGGTGCAACAAAGGATCTGCTACAAAGTTAGGTAAGCACTGCGCTAGGTGCCCTCGTGGGTCATTTTAAACCTACCCAATTTTTCCTCAAAGGTGAAAAATCAAACCCTGTACTTTGTGCTTGTGAGGTAAACATTTTGGGCCAGATTCAATAAAGCCTACACTAAGTGCACACGATATGTATCCAATACAATTCTTATCACATTTTTTGTGATTTCTAGTCACTCACAAAGATTACATTAAGTGTACATGTAGTCTACACTTTGTGGTAACCTGTATAAATCCCTGTCAATATTTAAAGCTGCAAGAATATCAGTAGGAAAACCAAAATTAGGAGGAAGGTGTGATTATGTCTGTTCACTCAAAACAGTGTAGGCTTTATTGAATATGGCCATTTAGCCATTATGCCAACCCCTAACCCCTTTGTTTTTCATTAAATCAGCATACCAACACATCTGAATTTAGGAAAGAAATTCACACAAAATTTTCCAGTCTGATTCTTTGCTAAACAAACCTTGGTTCACCATTTAAGATGCACCTTTTTTTCTCTTCAAGCTATCAGGGACACAAAATTCACCGTAACCCGTAGACAAAATTACCAACGGCCTCTCACTCAATCTTAGCAAGAATCCAGTATGTGTACAGAGAATTCAAGAAAACCACAGGATTTATTAAACCCAACTCTCACTTATCGGCTTTAATTATTTTGGATCGCTCTTTTGACTGGGTTTAGGCAGAAGCCCCGTGTAGCTGAAAGTACACTCCCAAAAAACCTTCACTCTAAATTGGGAAGTGACAAATGGATGCTATATTTATGGCTTTACAAAAAGAAACACTAAGCAGTGCAACACCCCCTAATGTATTGTAAAATTAATCCTGTCACCTGGGAAGGAATATAACCTACAGCCAAGTACTTCCTTGCTGTATGTTGTTACTAATACTAATAGTTTTCATGTGTTAACAATAGTTTGTAAAGTACTGCTTACAAGTAGCATTATCGTCACTAAACTGTATACCCAAAGCCTTAAATGACTGCCTACTAAAAAGGGATATTAGCAACAGATTTCTAAATCACCACATCTACAGTGTCTGTCCTTGTTTAACAGTTCTTAATCATTTTCACATATAAATCAAGAACCTTTACAATTCAAGAGTTATGTTATATTAAAAGAACTAAATAATTTGCATAGCTCATGATCAAAGTGAAATAATTAACCATAAAAAGACCTACCCTGGTCTGTCACATACATGTGTCAACCTCATGAGGACTCCATTCATTACCAGATGAAATAAGAGAATAACCCTGCTTAAAAACCCCACAATCTTAAATTTCTTTATCAGATTCATCCATTCACTACCAGAATGTACCCAAGAAGCTTCTTAACTTATGGGGGCTTCTGACTTGTATTTATCTGGAAAACCATAAGCTCTTAAAATACCCCAAAGACAATCACATTTAAAGGTTATCAAAAGTTTCATGGGTTTACTATCACAATCTTGAAAATCATAAAATCGAAGACCATAATATTGAAAGACCAAATACAGAAGACCACAATATCAAGCTCCTGGACTTGCCTCCCTGCAAGACCCATGTTAGCACTCCTTCCTGGGTTCACACTGGTAGGGTGATTTGGTATTCAAGAGTTTAGACATTATGGTCTTCAGCATTTCAGTCTTCCGATATTATGGACTTTCGATTATGATTTTTAAAATTGTGGGCTTCAAGACTGACAGTAAAACCACTTTTAGGACATCACAAACCACCACTTTACCCTCTAGGGAATTATTTCTTATCCCCAAACATTTTTTATTAGAAAAAACATATACATGCCTTACACTCAGTTTCTGAAAGCCATATAGAGCATCACTAATCAATTTAGGGACTAGCTTTGTGATTCAATGCATCAACAGTAACATCCAAATCTTATAGTTAAAGGTAGGCTACAAAAAAGAAGTTTTGTCTTACCATAACGTTCCATCTGTGTTGCAGGTCTTCATTCATTCCTTACATTCTTGGAACCAACATGGCCCATTCACAAGCCTGTGCCAGCCAAAAAGCTCTCGAGCTAAATCCTACCCATAGTGCCCCTCTTCCAGTCTCTTCAGATCGAGTTTGTCCACCCTGCACAAAAGGTGTTAAAAAGAAGGACAGGTAGACAAATTGGAGGCCTTGTCTGATCAGAGAGCCTAGCATATAACGGAACCCCACAGTCCACCAGGAGTCCAGGCAGGGGGGAGGAGGGCGGGGAGTAAGGAATGAATGAAGATCTACAAAACAGATGGAACGTTATGGTAAAACATGACTTTTTTTATCTGATGTTGTACATCTTCATTCATTCCTTACAATTTGGACCGAATCCCCAGCTACTTGCGTCCTAGGTGGCCCTATGGAAGGATATTCCTGAGCACCATCGAACCAAAGGATGCGCTTCCCCTGGAGGCCATATCTAATTTGTAATGAGTGATAAATATATGCGGTCTTGCCCAAGTGGCTGCTGCACAAATATTGTCCATGGAAACTCTAGAGTGAAAGGCCACTGAAGTTGCTATTGATCTAGTGGAATAAGCCTTGACTTTGGAAAGCAGGGGTACTTTGCTTTGTAGATGGACAAAAGTGATAGCATGCCTAAGCCATTTCGACAGAGTCACTTTGGATACAGCTTTGCCCAGTCTGGGACCTGAGAAGGCAACAAATAGCTGATTAGATTTTCTGAATGATTTTGTTCCGTCTATACACATCTAGTGTATGTAGTAGATATTCACCTTTGTTAAAATAATGGTGAAAGAATACAGGTAAACCAATGGACTGATTAACAGAATACTGATAACTTTGGGTAGGAAAAAGGATTGGTATGGAGTGAAACCCTTTCCTTGTCGAAAATCAAGTATGTTTTTGACACGCAAGGCCTGCAATTCAGACACTCTCCTGTCTGAAGTGAGAACAACTAAAAGTAGGGTCTTCCAGGATAAGAATATAATGTCACACGAATCTGAAGGCTTGAAGGGTGAACCAGTCAGGGTTTGTAGGGCTAGAGTTAAATTCCAAGGTTCTGTTGTAGGTTTAAAGGGCGGCTTGACATGCAAGACACCTTTCATGAGAGTTGGTGGGACATAATTGAAGAGTTGTTAATCCCATTAAGAAAGTTAAGCAATAGCTGCTAAGTGTACCATAATGGTAGATGCTGAGGCTCTTGCATGTAATAAGGCAGTGAGGTATTCTAAACTCCTGTGAATAGGCGATGAGAAGGCATCAAATCTTTTGTTCTTTGGCCCAAAGAGAAAACCTTGTCCATTTGCTGTAATAGATTTTCCTGGTGGATGGTTTGTGTGAAGCCAGAAGGACTTCACGGACAGGGAAGGATAAATCAATCCGTTTGCCTGGTGATCATTGGAAGTGGAGATACCAAGCTGTGAGCTTGAGGCTGTGTAGGTTGGGATGAACCAGTCCTTGCGGGTGAGTGAGAAGTCCCAGGGACGGGTCCAAAGTCCATGGGCAGTGAATCAAATGAGGCCAAAGGAAGGTGAACCAGACTTGGCAACAGGAGATTTGAGTCACTACTGCCAGATGGACAGACCACTATAGTGAGACATCAGGATGTTCCTGCTCAAAATTGTCTGCGATTAGGTTGGAACTCCCAGGAATGTGTGTTGCTATGAGAAAGCAGTTGGAAGCTATCGCCCAATGCCATATTCTCATGGCTTCCCGACATAAAGGGATATGACCTGGTTCCACCTTGTTTGTTGATGTACCAGACAACTGACATGTTGTCCGATTGTACTGCAATTGTCCCAGAAGGGAGGGAAGTATGTGACGCTTGCAACGCTAAGAGGACCGCCCTCAGTTCCAGGGCATTCATGTGCAGGTTGGCCTCTACGGGTGACCAAGTGCCTTGGACAGTCTTCCCTTGGTAATGCGCTCCCCCCCACCCTAACAGTGAAGTGTCTGTGGTCACTGTGGCCCTGGGCTGGGGAGGGACGGTCGACACCACAGGTTCTCTTCTGACTTCATCCACCAGGACAGATCGTTCTTGCAGTCATTTGTTATGCATATTGGGTGCGACACTGGATGGGATAGGAGCAACCATTGGGAAGATAGCAGCCATTGTAGGAAGTCCTATATGTAATCTTGCCAGAAGCACTAAAGTGATGGCTGCTGCAATGGAGCCCAACAGTTGCAGTACTAGGTGTGCTAGGACAAATTACTGATTTAGGAGAGCCTGGATCTGGGTTTTTATCTTTAGATGCCTGTGAGGAAGTAGAGCAGCTTGGCATTATATTGTGTTGAAGAGTGCTCCGATGAATTCCAAGGTTCAACTTGGTAGTAGGTTCGACTTGCCCAGGTTAATTGTAATTCCTATCTCTAGAGCAAGGCCTTGAGTGTATGAGATTGCCTGAATCAACAGACACCTGGTCGGGGCGGTGAGGAGCCAATCGTCTAAATATGGAAACACCCAGAATCCTTGTAGTCTGAGGTGAGTTACTACTACTGCCATGCATTTGGTGAACACTCTGGGGGCAGTGGAGAGACCAAAGAGCAGTACTCTGAACTGATAGTGATTGGCTCCCAGCCAGAAGCGGAGGTATCTTCTGGAGCGTTTGTCCATTTTTATGTGGTAATACACATCCTGAAGATTTATCGAGCACATCCAGTCATCCTTCTCTAGGAAGGGAAGAATGGACTGAACCGTGAATATCTGGAATTTCTCTTGTCTGACAAATTTTTTTAAATATACTGAGATCCAAATTTGGTCTAAAGTCCCCCCATCTTTTTTGCCACTAAAAAGAACCTTAAGTAAAATAAGGATCCTATTTGGTCTGGAGGGAATAACTGGATGACTTTTTTTCTAGCAGCTTTCCAATTTCTAATACTGCTGCGTCCCTCTGACTCGGTGGAACGTTGGGGATTCACCTTAGAGGCGTGGGGGTGAGATCAAAGGGGATGTGGTATCCTCTGGTTATTACTCTCTGCACCCAGAGATCTGTTATTGACTGCCAGACTGACTGGTGCAGAGAAAAACGTCCCCAGACTGCTTTCAGAGGAAAGCAAGCGGGCGCTGCTCAGGAGTGCTGATAGGGTTGATCAGAGAAGGAGTCTCTGGCACCCTGATTACGCGGTCCCCCTCTGCCAGGATACTGGAATCTTCCAGATGAGTTCCCCCCTCTGCCCCGGGGGGATTGCTCACCACAAGTGTCAAGGAAAGGTCCTTGGGAATTTTTTAACCACATCTCTCCTCTACTCCGATTCCTGGAATAAAATCATTGAGGGTTGGAAAAATGTACGCCCACAGCAGCTAAGGTCTTTCAATCCTTCTCACTTCGTACCAATGTGTCTCTAACCTTAGGGCCGAAAACGGAAGAGTCATCAACGGGAGCATTAACGAAGGAAGACTTGAAGGGGTCTGTGAAGTCACATAAGCACATCCATGCATGATGTTTCGTGACAATGTCTGAAGCGGCCGCTCTAGCTACCCCTTCGGTTGTGTGAGCAATCAACTGCATAGAGGAGTTAGAAATGGACTCAAGGGTAGCAAGCTGAGAGGCAACTTTATCTCGTACCTCATCAGGCATTACCCCTGCCAAAGAGGCTGAGAGTTCCAAAATCAAATCTCTTTGGAGGGATGTAAAATGTGCCATATAACTAAGGGACCAGATGGCAAATATTGCTGAAGAAAAGGGCTTTGGACAGACTAGGGAAGCGGACCAAGACTCCCTTTCATGGGATGGACAGCTAAACTATCCTCTGCAAGTTCTCTTGTTGTGGCTGCCGCAACGACCATGGAATCCACAACTAGATGCTTGGACCAATAAGGCTGTTCTGGGGGCGAAAAAAATTTGTCAGGCCTCCAGGGAATTGGTTCGACACTGTCTGGAGCATTCTAGGCACGC
This sequence comes from Protopterus annectens, assembly GCF_019279795.1. Taxonomy (NCBI): domain Eukaryota; kingdom Metazoa; phylum Chordata; order Ceratodontiformes; family Protopteridae; genus Protopterus; species Protopterus annectens. The sequence continues at coordinate 813,332,559 of NC_056725.1, forward strand.
TGCACGATAAGTTTAATTAACTCATCTCTAGGAAGTAGACGGTCGAGCATGAAAAGCTTGCAAGAATACCGACTCCTCCTCCAAAGGGTTGGAGGACTTCCAGTCTCCCCTCTGCTTGAGGATCTCGAAAATGTCTCCAAATTGAGACGTCTTCCAGCAGAGACCGTGGGGACCCTTCTCCCTCATCGTAGTCAGTATCTTCGGTGACAGATTCCTCTGGGGAGTCCAAGTGCATCCTCTTACACGCTTTCTTCCGGGGTGGCTCTTCAGTGGGCTATTCTGAAGAGGATCCCGGAGAGAGGGTTCCCTTAGACAGGGAGTTTTGCTGTTCCCCGTGCTCGAAGTCCTTGTGCAGGAGGCTGTGTCAGCTGCATACTAGAGGGAGGGAGTGGTTCTGATGCCTTGGGTGCCAACTGTCGCTTGCAGAAGCAAGGGCCCTCTCCATCACCTGGAAAGCAGGTCTGACCAAAGAGGGATGGGAGCCCGGAACAGAGGATGACAACCTCAGAACCGGGGTTACACCCCACCCTGACAAACCCATCCCTAGGATAGGAGCCCTGAAAGGACTGGAAACAGTCGGAGCAACCGGAGCCATAGACAACACCATAATCAGTGCCAAACTAGGGGTTACGGTGCCGGCAGCCCAGTCACAATCCTGGGGATGGACCAGCTCTGACTGGAGTGTGGTGCAAAGGGAGTCCAGTGGTGAGAAGGAAGACGCTACCATCGGAACCACAGCAGAGGGCACAGGGGAGAGCATCGGTACTGAGGGCTCCAAGGTCTGGGTGAAGTCGGAGGAGGATAAAACAGGGGAATAAACAGAAAGGGCTTCAGCTCCAAGGTGGGAGAGAAGCAGGAGTTGGTAGACCTCTAGCCGTTAGCAGCTGATCGACAAGCCTTACTACATCTATTTCTGATAGGCTCCTGGTGGATCTGATAGATGCTACTGAGGGGGAAGCCGGTCTGTCCAAAAAAGGGCTGTACTGCTGCCCTACGAATGGGTCATAAGTAGGAGAATATCTTGTCCTTGGTAAATATTTGGTCTTGGGCACTGAGGATGGAACCTTGAAGGTAAATCTGTACCGTAACTGGGGTCAGTACTGATATGGTCACAGCAAAGGGTCCTTGTTCAGACACTGTTGACAGCACCGAGGGAATGGTTCGAGTCCCTGGTGATGAAGAACACGTCAGAAGTGATCTGCGCTGATGACGCCGAAGTAAGTAGGGGCCGCTTTGGTACCGTAGAGGAGGGAGAGATTGGAACAGAGTGGCTTCTCTTTCTTAGAGCCGGATTTTTCTTTGGAAGGAGGTGGTGAGACCTTTGCCTCAGAGAGGGCCTCTGAAAAAGGGGTCTTTAGTAGGCCCTTAAGAATAAGTTTATTCTTCCATTCCACAAGGGTGCGGGCACTAAAGTTTCCACAGATGTTGCACGTTACCTGTAAAGGATAGACACCCAAACAATATACACACCAAGCAGAATGTATCTGGACAGACTGGAAGAGGGGCATTATGGGTAGGATTTAGCTTGAGAGCATTTTGGCTGGCACGGGCTTGTGAATGGGCTGTGTCGGTTCCGAGGACAGAACCGAAGTCCTAATTGTAAGGAATGAATGAAGATTTACATCAGATTGTGTAATATCAACACCTTTCCTTTGCCATAGGAGCTTTACAAAACACCCTACAAACATCTACCGAATCTAAACCTTCTTCCAACCATTTGTTTAGGACCTGCAATTTATTTTTTTTTTTTAACAAAAAGGATTACAGACTCTGAAAAAGACATAACAAACCATTCTACCCCAGAACTGTAGTATTCTTGCCTTTACACACAGCTTTATTCTATTTTTCCACAGTACATTTGTATTAACAAAGCACTGTCAATCTCCTTAAGATTGGGAACTCAACTCCTGTCAATATAATACCCTTTCCTTTTATAAAAGTCACTTATAAATATTAAAAGTCACTTATAAATATTGTCCCACAGCAAACATAACATCACGCAGAGTGATAAACTTTTCATGTGCAACAACCTTTCCCCTCTCAAAGCAGTTCACCACCTTTGCTGAATACAGCCACTGCAGCTTTTGTAACCAGAAAAAAAAAAAAAAAAAAAACCACCATATCCTACACCATCACCTTCTAACAAAGTACTTACTATACATAATGTAATCCGTTTTATGAATACTCCTACACATAAAGCCACTGTCCTTACACAGTACTAAGTAAAATCATGCAAAAGAACTTTACAAGCCACAAGATCGACATCTTTCTGTTGGAAAGGTCACAAGTCACATACAAGTATTAGAAAGATATTTATACCAAACTATTTAAAGTAGTATTGAAAAACAGGTTATTTCATACTGGTAGTTGCAAACATTACTATCAGTCTAAATATATCCACTTATCACAATCTAACAGAGGAACTCTCCCTAGTTTGATCATAAATATGTCCAAAACTGGGCATCTGTTGATGCCACCAAAACTGCAATGCAAGAACACTTACTTAACCCTATGATCCAAATAATTTCACTCCCCCAACACATCCTTACCTGTGCATGCTATGCTACTGTTAACTAGCATCAAGTAAATGGGTAATCACACCTAAATGTATTACCCCACGCATGAATAATCATGTGTAACTTAATTCAGCATACTATTAACTTTTAAGGAAAAAGTCACTTGTATTTCCCAAACCCCTCTCATCAAACATTCTTGTGAATGCGATGTAGTTTTACAGCATAAAGGAAAGAAGTCTTTTATATCAAATTCAATGCATCAGTCCAGAATTTTACTGACAGCTTCCTTTTAAATAAAATCGGAACAGTTCCAGAGAAATTATATTCATCTCAAGGATAGTCGTGCAGTTTAGTATTCAATTAAAAAAAAAAAAAAACATGGATAGAAAATCAATAAAAGTCATTTCATAGAACTACTCCTGCCCAAGCACTATGTACTTCTGTATAAAGTTCTACCAGTTTTTGATGGCATGTGAACCATGGAACACGACAGCAAATTGTTGATTTCTAATCTCTTTTCTATTGCTGCAGCATTGTCCCTTAATGGAACAGTGTCTTCTGCTAATGAGTAACTGCATCACCCTAAACAGTTATCCTACTCTAGATGCATAGCAAGCTTGAAGAGAATTTCAGTACCCACAGAATTTAGCAGCGTTCCACAGCATCTGCCAACAAAAGCATCTGTGAAACAAGACAGTGCTTAAATCAATTTCCTCAAGTCAGCAGAAAGTAGTTTACCTTTGCAAGCCCCAAATTAGTATCAATCCCCAGTGTTCAGAACTGCATCCTCCGTAAAAGCAGCAGAAGATATCTCCATACAGGCAGATGTGCCCTCCAGCTGGACCATTTCTTTCCTCCACCATACATTCAACAGAAGAGACTCAAACAATCCTCTTGTTTAAGTAAGTGCTCAGGTGCCCTGGTAAAATTTTCCCTAGTTAGTATGAATACACTTCAGGTCTTCCCTGACAAGAGGCTGTTGGCCTGGTGGGAACTGACCTTGTTAACAAAAAAATTTCACCAGAATTTGTGGTAGGAGTCATTAAAAAGCATGTATTACTGAAGAATAAAGAGGGTGACTATTGACATAAGCCAATGCTCAGTCATTTTGGACTTTGCAGCAAGCCTATCCTTGCCCCACATAAAACACAAACAGTACAAAATGCAGTTGGGATTAGGAGCCTTCAGTTCTGCAAGGGCAGACTAAATAGATGACCAGTACGTAAGTTCTGCTTCTCCAGCATGGCTTTCATTTTTTTTCCATCTCCTCAGTAAGCAGTAGGTATTAGGCTAAGCTGTCATTAAAGGAACGGACTTTGAAAGCACAAGCAAATTTTAGCCTGACCAGTCAGCTAATGCTATTCTGCAACCCCAAGATGGAAAAGCTTTGATTGCAAGTGGTTCTTCATGTAGTAGCGGGTTCACAACTAGTAAAACACCTCAAAAATCCTGCCCGTGTTGGAACTATTCCAAAAAATTGGTATTTCTATTGGTTTATGGTTTAATGGCGGTGTTTCCTAACTGAAGTTCTGTTATTCCCATGGCTGACTATCGATTTTGCTAAATGAATAAGTACAGCTTCTCTTTTTAATTCAATGCTAATATAGTGGCCAGTCAAAAATGCAATGCAAAGCCAAACTGTGAAATAAAGCTTTATTCCAATAATCCTATGGCCAATAAAAATATAGTAAAATAAAAGCCATCAAATGCAGGATGGGAAGGCTACTAAACTGGTTTAAGTCTGAATGAAAACTTGACATCAAACCTACAAAACTGCATTTTCCATTATTAATTTGCCATGTAATGGAACTGCACTCAGCTGATAACTTGCTTAGATTATGAAAGTTTGATAACTCAAAAACAAAATTCTGAATAAGGAGTGGTTACACTAAAATGACCCTCTCTCTTCACCACCACCAAACTAAAGGAAATAAACCTTGCCTTGTAAAAATAAATCATTTTGAGGTTTAAAATCAGTAAACGATTTGGAATTTTAAAATGGAATCATGAAAAATTATTGAGATACAGAAACAAAACCAGAAGCAGCCCTAAAAAACCTCAGTTGCCCTGGACCTCCTTCACACAAGTTTATTAGTGAAATGAAAAAGAACAATGATGCATCATGGTAAGTGAGATACTTTAACCAGTTATCAACCACATGGCACTATAAACTTAGCATTAACCACTCAAACAAAAAGTACCAATAAATAAATAATATACAAGACAAAAACAGCATTGTGTTATTTGTTCCCAAGCTTATTTAAACAATGTGACTTAGAAGGCCACTGAAAGTAATTTAGCTTTGGTATGCAGCTTTGGTTCCTCTTATCCCAGCTTAACAATATGTCAAAACTAACAGACCAAGCTCACTGCGTACACGCTCACATAACTCAATTCACTGCACCACTGAACTGCGTGAGAAACTGCCAAAGACAGAAACCAAAGAAAAATAACCACTTGTAAAAGCTCATTTGCACACCTGCATTCTTCTGCCAATTCATTTTAGGACTCAATGGCCAAGTCTAAAAAAAGTGCAACAGCTAACAAAGCTTTAATGTAAAGCTACTGTCAAACTTCTTTGTACAGATCATCCTCCACTGAAAACTACTTCCTGTCCATATGGTCAGGCAGTAAGATGAATCTGTTCAAAAAACATTGTGACATCAACAGCAACACTTAAATTCACTCGTAAATCAGCCCTCCTATGACGCTGGGATAGCATCACTGCACATTTCATGTTTTTTTTTTTAACCATATAGGAATTATTACATAATGCAAAGCACTGCAAAAAAAATTCAAGTCATAAAAATATTTAACCATCTAATACTATGTACCCACCTATCCTCTTGACAGCATGGGACACTAAAATGATGCATTTCATGGAAAGCACTAGACCTTGGAGATTCACATTCCTAATCCTTATTGCCAAAACCATACTGACAAAAGAACAGATATACTCCATTATCTAAAGTTAATTATAGCTTTACACTTGAAATCTGTGCTATTTCTAGTGCCAGAATTATGCAAATACCTGTGAGTAGAAGAACATTATATCTACACCATTCTCTCAACACTAATGACATCTGAAAAAAAACAAACTAAAATTTTCATACCTCTCAGCTGTACAGATTTTTGCCTTATGTTTTTGGTCCGTTTTAATAAAATTGTGGCTTTCTGGCAAATTAGTCTCAAATCATTAAAGATTGATGTTAGAAAATAATGACAGACATGAGTTTTAGACTTCATACTCTTCAGAAAATTCATGCTAATGCAAAACCTGTTATTCTATCACTTGTCTAAGTTTGTAAGAGCCATATTTCAAAACTGTCCCTATTTGTACCACTTTTTTATGGCTTTGTCCTGACTTCTTACTCTAAGAGGTATGGCAGACTTTAAGCATTTTTTTTTTCTGTACCAAGTCAAGTCAGTTCTGTAGTGTCCTACCAAAGTCTCAAGAATCTCGTGAACTTCGGATTCAAACGCATTCATTCCTAAAGGTGTACACGCACACACACACACACACACACACACACAATGCACGTGTCAAGTGCTGCCAATTTCTGGCCCCAGAAATAAGTGATACAAGTGATCCACAGCATTACTACCAGCGAAACTAGCTTATTTTGTTCCCAAACGGACTGGCAGAACTATTCATAGTAATCTCAAACAATTAGCATACCATATATTATTTCAAATGAGATCAACAAATCAAAAATTAAAGAACTGTAAATAACTCTACTTAAACATTAAGGCAGCCCAAGCGAAATAAAACTATGTATGTAAACGTGTTACTGTGTTGACTGCCCTGGAAATCAGACAGCTGTTCGGTCTTACTTTTTTTTTTTTTTTTTACTACAGACACCAAAAAGTGAGCTCAGAAAATCGTATGCAAGTCCCAATGGAACTTGTCTCTACTTTGCACAGAACAGCTGTCTGACATCATGGAAAGCAGAACCCAAGAGAGAGAAAAAAAAAGAGCTATGACCTGGTAGAGCTAGATTTATGTCAATGTGCCACCCGATAGAGAGTGATGACCAACTGAAGGACCCCTAGACTTGTAGGTAACAAATTTAAAGCAGTAATAGGGGACAGTACTTCAGTAAACAAACGGCAGTATGTAAGCCGCAAAATACAGCTGTTACTGCAATTAAGTGATGTTCACGAAATGTTTTGTGTGAAAATACCCACCATCCCTACGTTAGAACAAGGACTCAGTGAAATAGAAGTGAATTCCTCAGAGTTGCCAAGCAAACTTTCTCTTATCAAACAAACTTACTGCAAAATAATGTTTGTTGTGATTATGAATGACAATTGAAAAACATTTTTTTAGTTCGGTTCCCCCTCTGCAGTCTCAAAATACTCAAGAAAACCATGCACTGCTCCATGACCAAATACTACAGAGGTTCTGAAATGCATACCCTTCATCCAGTCCACCACTTGTTTGGGGCTCCATTTAGTGATGGTTTCCATTGTGTTCACTACTGGGAATGGGGAGTCTGGTGAACAAGAAAGAGACAAACCACTCGTAATTACTGAAGATACACTCCACAATCACAAGTAAGCATCACACCATAACCAAGCGGCAGCTCCCCGCGCGCAGTCCGGGCCCGTAATCCTGTTTCAAAACAGTAGCTACACAACCGCCACCATAGAGACTAAATTCCCCCCGAATCCGCTCTCTAGTATTCCTAGGCAGCTCGACAGTTACATGTGACAGTAAAATATCCTTCCGGCTCGGTGAAGTAAACTCTGCTGCTGGTTTCGTTGTTTGTCCCAGCAAACGAGCGGCGTTCTCAGAGGATCGAGTTACAGTTTCAGCTGTTTCCACCACCAGAGCAAGTTCCTCCTTAAAGGGGAGGCCGCACAACTCTTTTCGCCATATCAGGATCTTCATTCATTCCTCAACCTCCCTTTTATTAACCCGAGTAAGCACAGGCGAGAGAGAAAACGAAGGAAACAATAGCAGAAAGAAAGTGTGTGAAAGCTGTACTGTACGTAAACTCCGCACTTTGACCAACAGCTGTTTTTCGTTTTATCCTTATGGCGGAAGCATCTCAGTGTTTCTTCTACTGTAAAAAAAATTGTTCAGAACGATAAAATTACATTTTTATTGATTTAACTTATATTTATTGAACATGTATTTTTTTTTGCTATGATGATATTCTTCCTATGACTAAACTCTTCTGACCTACAGTAAAACGCGCATTTTGGCAAAGAATAAATTCGTAGTAATTTTCCTTTTTTATAAATCGCGCCACCTTTAGTAACATGTTTATAATGTAGCATGGACTCGAGTTGTCTCATACAGACGTAAGATACCACGTTAATTGGAGGGCACGGTTGCACTGAATGTACGTGTACGATATGCACGCTTGTTGTTCATTTGTAAGATGTTCAGGTTTTTGCCTCAAATTTTTGATCTGTTCCATATAAAATTTGTGTTTTTCTGGCAAATCGCCGATATTTGAAGTGCCTGATTAAAGATACACATTTGAGTTTCAGACTTCATATCCTTCAGAAAATCCATGCTAACCCAAATCCTAGCAACCTTCTAACTTTAAAAGAGTAATATTTAAGACCTGCCCCTATTTTTGGACCTTTGAATTCCCATTACTTTCGGCTTTGTTCAGATTATTTCCGCTAATATAGGTGGGTAGGTATGCATTGAAGAAACACCTGCCTGTTGTTTAGTAACTGCGAAGAGAAAACTGAAGCTAAAGAAGGCTGCTTTGGTGGATAATTGTCAGGATGCACCCAGTGCTGTGAACATTGGCCCTAGATGATTGTCACAGTTGATGTTACACATATTCTTCCTATGCAGCAATGGCAAAAATAGGGTGTTTGCAAATTCGTTTAGCAATTAACCGCGATATGAGACGGGACTGTGGATGGATTCTCCTTTTTGAGACTTTCCAATTCATGCGGGGCTTGGGATTTTAATGGGGCATCCCTGGCCTGTAGAATAACTGTATGGACCAGTGGCTGTTTCTAGCATTGTCTGTCTATTGTGTGCAGTCGGCGGTATCGGTACGGCTACATTTTTTACACATATTAACAGCTACCAGCGCTGTTTAGTTGACTATAGAAATAAGGAACATGAATCATGCCTTGGCTCTTTACAATAAATCATTTTGTACACACTATACATATTGGAATGCACATTTTTCTGTATGCAACACGTAGTCCCTATTTCATTTTAACTGTATTTTTTAATAATTCGTTGTATAATTCATTTGCTGATACCCGCTTTCTCTTGTCATGGCAAGTAGCACATTTGGGAGGATTGCCAATTCGTCCTGTGAATCAACATGTCTTTGTTATGTTAGTAGAAACAACAGACACCTGAAAAACTGGTATAAAATGAAGTTAAATGGCAGCAGCTAAACAACCTAATCCAAGTTTTATAAAAAGAGATGTGGGTATAGAGATGTGTGCAACGAAACTGAAAGAAATCCAGGACCCTAATGGTTGGCTATACGCAATTATCCTCCGCATTACTATTTCCATTACTTCTCCTGTTACGTTTTGGCATTTGTACTGTAAAAACAATTTTTATTTAATGGTCTGCCTTACAATCTTCTAAGAGGGATTGGCTAATAAGACATATATCCTCCCATGAGACAGTCGGTCAGTTATGGAGAAACAACCAAGACTAGGTCATATGTCTTCACTCCCAATGCAATATCCCCACTTTATCCCTTATCTAGTTCAGACTTTTACAGTAAACAGTTCTGTGCCTCTTCATTCAGTTATCATAACTTGACAAAGTATATTCTTGAAACAAATATACTCATGCCATGCTATCAGAAGGGAACTACTTCTGAATTTGGGACATACACTATTTTTCTGACTTGCTGGCCACGGTGGTGCAGTGGTTAGCATTGCCGCCTCACAGCAAGAGGTTCTCCGGTTCGATCCCCGGCTGGGGTGCCTTCTGTGCGGAGTCTGCATGTCCTCCCTGTGGTCGCGTGGGTTTCCTCCGGGTGCTCCGGTTTCCTCCCACATCCCAAAGACATGCTGCAGGTGGATTGGGCACTCTAAATTGGCCCTAGGTGTGCGTGTGAGTGTGCCTTCTGTGGAAGGTTGGGCGCCGGGCTGGCAACTCGACACCGTAAAACTCCACTGCCATTCAATGTGCGGACAAGGTGATCCGCTGTGGCGACCCCTGACCGGGAAAAAGCCGAAAGAAGAAGTACTATTTTTCTGACTTGCTGTGCATTCTAAGGTGCCATGTGCTTTCTGCTCATCTTCTACCAATTGACTCAATGGAAAATTGAATGTAATTGAATTATTCTCAAGGTGTTCCTCTACTTAACCCAAACATCTATCTTTTTGACCACCACATATCTCCCCTGCATATTTTCTGCTATATATTTAGGTTCATAAGTTCATACTAGGCTATCTGCCCTAGGGCATTTATAAGCCTAGCCAGAGTGTGTTTGGCTTTCGCCACCCATTTTAAATGAATTTTGCTATGCCCTTTTTCGAGGTTAGTATACTGTGCCTCTGTCTAACACTGACACAGAAGTGATACCCGGGGTAAACCTACGATCTCCCATCCACTCATCAAGATTCCTCTTGAAGAATCAATGAGGGACTCTGCCTAACCTGGACTGGGATTTTATTCCAGAGTGAAGGGAGCCTCTGGGTTATGAATCTGTCCCTCCAGCATGTCCTATTTATTTCAGTGCTGAGGTTCAAGTCTCTTGAGCGCGTAGCTCGATGGGATTTGGATTTTCTGAGGTGCAGCATGTCCATTAATTCCGGGTTGGACATGGCTTTATACATCAGGCACAGATCGCCTCTGAGCAGGCGGTATGCCACTGAGTAGAGCTGGAGTTTCTTTAACTGGGCAGCATATGGCATCTGTTTGAGCCCTTTGATCCTCTTGGTGAGGTACTTTTGTGGTCTTTCCAGTTGCTGCAGGTGTCTGGTAAGGTACATCCCAAAAGGGGCATTGTACTAAATTATGGGCCTGATGAGGGATGAGTAAAGAGGCACGATGACCTCCCCTGATCGAGATGTGAATCCTTCATGAATAGGTGGGCTATATAAAATGTTTTTCTAACCACTTTGGCCACGTGGTTTTCAAATGAGAGATTGCTATCAACTTGGGTCCCTAGGTCCCTAATTACTTCTTCCGTACTTAATGGATTACCACCTATGTGGTAATTTGTGGGCACTTTGTTTTTGCCAAAGGGGATGACAATACACTTTTTGGCGTTTAGCTTGAGGCCATGGCTCTGGCACCAGTTGTCTGTTTCTATGAGGCCCTTTTGTAGGATGCTTGTGTCGGCTGGAGAGTCGATTATGGCGTCTAGTTTGCAGTCATCTGCACACTTGGTCAGCCACAGTCCTTCTGTGTTGGCCTGTACCTCCAAGAAATATATACTGAACAAGAGAGGTCCCAGGACTGAGCCTTGTGGGATGCCACTTGTAACTGGTTTGGAGTCTGACATGGCTCCAGCAATTCTAACCATGTGGGTTCTGTCCTTGAGCCAGTTTGCAACCCATTAAGCTGGTGAGCTTATCTATAATGCCGAGTGAGGTATTGCATCAAAGGGTTTTGCGAGGTCCAGGTAGGCTGTGTGGACCACCTTTCCCTCGTCAATGGCCTTGGTGACTGTTTCAAAGAAATCGACCAGGTTTAAGAGGCAGGATCTGCCCTTAACAAAGCCGAATTGGGTAGGATCCAGTGTCTGTAGGTCCCCAATATCTTTATTTATGAGGTCCATGATGATCCTTTCCATAGCTTTGCAGACCAAGCTAGTCAGGCTTATGGGGCGATAGTTTCCAGGATCCGTTGAGGGACTACCTTTGTGGAGAGGGACCACTGTTGCTGTACGCCACTCTTTGGGTACATATCCTGTAGTAAAGCTGAGGTTGAACAGCAGTTTTATGTTTGGGTTTAGCTCTTCTTGGAGTTCATGTAGGACGCAGCCCGGGACACCATCTGGTCCCATTGATGCTGTGTTTTTTGCTTTGGAGAGGGTGGCTCTTACCTGAGCATCTGAGATGTCCGGGGGGGGGGGGCAGAACTCTGCTGGGATAGATATTTGCCCTTTTGGTGTGGGGGGGGGGGGAGTTTGCGCTGAACCTGTCAGCTAGGATGTTGGCAATGTCTGTGGGTTCGGTGTATTTTTTGTCGTTTTGGACTAATTCTGAGCATATCTGGGAATTCTCACCCAGGTTCCTAACATAACTAAAGAAAGCCTTGTGATTATCCTTAGTGTCCTGTGCAATATTTCTCTCGAAGCTGGCCTTAGACGATTTTATGAGTGCCCATAGTTTTTTGCTAATACTGATCAGAGATGCCTTCTCTTTTTGGGATTTTGCTCTATCATGTAGTAGCTTTCTCCTTCCATTGTATAGTTTGTTTATGGCTGGGGTCCACCAGACAAGACGCCTGCCTTTGGAGGATTGGGTCTTGGTTTTATTTGGGATTGCATGATCCATGCATTCCTGAAGTTGTTCATAGAATGCATTTATAAAGGATTCTGCGGTCTGGGCCGTATTTTCCACAGGCCCGGGGGCTTTGAAGGATTCCACCTCGGTTTTGAGGAGTGTGAAATTTGCTTTAGAGAAATTTTTCACTGTGGTTTTCTGGGCAGGGGGTGGGGTCAGGATGTGAATATCCAGTGAGATTAGTTTATGGTCTGATCTTACCAGTGAGGGATACACTTCTGGTCTGGAGCATAGAGCCCCCATGTTGGTGATGATCAGGTCCAGTATGTTTTCCCCTCTTGTGGGTGTGGTAACAAGTTGTTCCATAGCATTTGAGTTTATAAATTCTAGGAACCTTTGGGCTAGGGTGTTGGAGCTAGAGTAATGCTCCCAGTCTATGTTTGGGTAGTTGAAGTCGCTCAATATAATGGTGTTTGGAGAGACCTTCATATTTTCCAGTGTTCTCAGGAAGGCCGAGTGGGGTTCCTGGGTTTGGGAGGGTGGTCTGTAGCAGGCTATAAACTGGAAGGCAGTTTTACCCAATGTTAGTTGCACATGGATAGTCTCTGATGCTTCGTGCTGTGCCACCAACCTGGAGGCATGGGTATCTTTGACGAATATTGATACTTCCCCTCCTTTTGTGGTTCGGTCCAAGTTTTGGGGCCGAAAAGCATGGTATGAGGTATGACCTGGTAGTGCTGGGGTGCTCTCAGGAGCCTTGAACCAGGTTTCTGTTACTGCACAGATATCGATGTTCTCCATGCTAAGGAGAGTTTCGAGTGCATGCATCTTAAGGTTTAGACTTCTGGCGTTGAGTAGCATTACTCTTAGTTTCTTATCCCTTGTGATACCTATGGAGGTGGGTTTGTCTTTTGAGCCTTGCCTAAAAAAGGCACTATGGGCGTGGCAAGAGCCTTTGCCAATATCCGAAAGCCCAGGGGTGACAGGTGCAAGCCGTCCCTAGCGAAGCATCGTGGCTTGTCGAGCATGTCATCCCAGGCTGACAGGCATTGAATCCCCTTTGAATGACAACAATACTTAAGCCAATTGTTGAAATTGATCATCTTGTCTTCATATTGTGGCATCATTCTTGGTGAGGGTAAGATGCTACTCAAGGTCAGGGTCATACCGGCCTGGGCTACATGCTCAGAGACCTCCTCTATGTCTCTTTTCATGTAGTCCAGGGAGGTACGTCTCAGGTCATTCACACCAGCATGGACAATGACTGAGTCATATTTGTACTTGCCTTGGAGTGACCTGAGTGCTTGTGTTATGTGGCGGATCCTAGCGCCCGACAGGCAGCTCACTGTGACCTTGTTCAGCCTGGTGAGCAGGACGTCAGTGTGCCTGACAATAGAGTCACCTATTACAGTGTATCAGGTATGTTGTTTAGCCTTAAGGGCTGTGACTGTTCGGCACCATGGCTTTGTGAGCTATGTGTTGCACGGATTTTGTTTTGGGGTAGCGGTTGCTTGGGTGTCTGCTTTGGAGGTCTCTGCTGCTTAGGCAGATTTTTATTTAGAGCCTCCAAGTATGTTTTTGTGTGTTTATGTGTTTGGTTTGCTGTCGTGGTAGGTCTATGTGAGACTGGAATTCTAGTGAGTGTGGTTTCCTTCTCCTCCTGACTGGTTACGCCAGTACTGAGTTGAGAGAGCTTAGCCTCCAGTTTGGCTATATGGTTCCATCTCTCACATGTGTTGGAATTTGTTGGGAGGAGGAGAGGGTTGTCTGTGTACATGAGACAGTTGTAACATTGCCTCAAGATTCCCAGATTCACCAGCTGGACCAGAGAGGAGATTGACAACTGACCTTTGGACATACTAGAATAGTATTGGGAATTCCTTTATAATTGGAAAAAAGGGCCAATGGGGAACAAGGTACTCAAAGGGAGTTTGTGAGGGTGTAGTGCTTTTAATTTTTTAGTGCTGACTTATATAATTGCTTTAGTGAGCAAGTGCCAGGCTTTAGAGTAGGAATAGGGTGTTTATTTTGAGAACTAGATCAGTTCTAAGGGAAAAAGTGAAGAGCAGACTTTGTGGAGCCGACAATGGTTTAAACCCAATTAAGCGGAGCTGCCCGATGCTGCGCTATGCTCAAAATCGTGCAAAGCCACGCCAAAGTGGGTTTTATACAGGGTTACTTGAAAGAGCTAGAAATTGGCCCAAAATGGCCAATAGACTACCAGATTCTTGTGCTGGGAACACTCCTCCAGGGATAGATAGGCTGCTCTAAGCTCCCCACTGCCACTGGTGAACAAAGAAGCCTCCCTTTATCCAAGAAAGGAAATGGGCAACACAGGAACTTTCCAAAAGTCCAGAATACAGCAAAGCCTGTATTTGGACTACTCTAGGTCAGGAAAGACGGGAAACAAGGATAATTTTTTTCTTTTTTCTTTTTTGCAACAAACAGCAGGAAAATGCAATAAATATGTAACACAGGCTAGCACACTTGAGTGTGTAGCCTCAACAGGTAAATGCAACAAACAGGACAAACTTTAAATTACAAGTGCAAAAGCGAGCTAAAGCTGGCTTTAAAGCAGGGGGTTAGAAAGAGATAGGAAATGGACCAAAACGGCCAATAAGCTACAAGTCACTGGGCTGGAACCACTCCTCTAGGGACAGATAGGCTGCTCAGAGCTCCCCACTCTCACTGGTGAACAAAGAAGCTTCCTACTATCCAAATAAGGATATGGGCAGCACAGGAACTATGACACAGCCCAGAGATCAGCAATACCTGAAGACTGGACTATTCTATTTCAGTAAAGGCGGGAAACAAGGATATTTTTTTTTTTTTTTTTTTTTTTTTTTTACAAAGTAGCAGAAATTAGGTACAGAAACACAGTAAATGCTTGAATTCGGCTAGCATACTTGAGTGTGTAGCCTACCAGTTAAACTAAGCAAAAACAAACTTTAAAAGTGCAAAAAACTCAGAAATACAGGCAGGAATGCAATAAAACAACTTTGCAGAGCTTATTTACTTAAAGAAACAGAGAAGTCTATATACACAGAAAAGCAGTTAAAACACACAAACACTTCAGATGCAGTGCAACCTAGAGCACTTGAGTTGTAGCAATATTAAGGCAATTACAGTTATAATAAATGCTCTGAAATATACTCTATATTTCCAAAATGTTTGAGAAGCACAGTCAGAACACAAGGAGATTCAGGCAAAAAAAAAATGTTTTTTTTGAAAGGGAAAAAGGAGAAACAGAAGGCCTTATCCAATGTTCTCTCTGTATTAGGTAGAATGAGCTAATGACACTAGACTGGGAGGAGTGTCACAGATCAGATTTACAGTAGGGGTGGGCAACTGCAAAGCCACCAATAGCCTACAGACAGTAAGCACTAGAGAAAACCACAAATGAAAGTTTTTAAACAGATAAAGATTTGTAAAGATACAAAATGCTTTTAACTGCAAACAAATCAGTTACTTGTGCAGATTAGTTAATAACAATAAAATACAATCAAAGACTAAAAAGCAGGCAATAAAAGTGCTATATATTAATTGTTAGAAACAATAATCTGTATAAATAATCGAAAAAAAAAAAACAGGATACTTATATATCTCAGCTAACAGTTGTGGTCAACAACTCTCATCCACTCTGCTCAGTGTGTATAGACAGAAACCCTATCAAAGTTAGGGCTTAAATACCAGAAGAACAACTTTTTTTTTTTTTTTACAAAAACACGAAAGAACCAGCCCCCACTAGCCAGCAGACAATTAACACAATCTAGCCAAGTTAAAGAAAGGCTTCAGCTAAAAACAATAGCCTACAGACAGTAAGCAGTAGAGAAAGCCACAAATGAAAGTTTTTAAACAGATAAAGATTTGTAAAGATACAAAATGCTTTTAACTGCAAACAAATCAGTTACTTGTGCAGATTAGTTAATAGCAATAAAATACACTCAAAGACTAAAAAGCAGGCAATGAAAGTGCTATATATTAATTGTTAGAAACAATAATCTGTATAAATAATCAAAAAAAAAAAAAAAAACAGGATACTTATATATCTCAGCTAACAGTTGTGGTCAACAACTCTCATCCACTCTGCTCAGGGTGTATAGACAAAAACCCTATCAAAGTTAGGTCTTAAATACCAGAAGAACAGCTTTTTTTTTTTTTTTACAAAAACACGAAAGAACCAGCCCCCACTAGCCAGCAGACAATTAACACAATCTAGCCAAGTTAAAGAAAGGCTTCAGCTAAAAACAATAGCCTACAGACAGTAAGCAGTAGAGAAAGCCACAAATGAAAGTTTTTAAACAGATAAAGATTTGTAAAGATACAAAATGCTTTTAACTGCAAACAAATCAGTTCCTTGTGCAGATTAGTTAATAGCAATAAAATACACTCAAAGATTAAAAAGCAGGCAATAAAAGTGCTATATATTAATTGTTAGAAACAATAATCTGTATAAATAATCAAAAAAAACAGGATACTTATATATCTCAGCTAACAGTTGTGGTCAACAACTCTCATCCACTCTGCTCAGTGTGTATAGACAGAAACCCTATCAAAGTTAGGGCTTAAATACCAGAAGAACAACTTTTTTTTTTTTTTTACAAAAACACGAAAGAACCAGCCCCCACTAGCCAGCAGACAATTAACACAATCTAGCCAAGTTAAAGAAAGGCTTCAGCTAAAAACAATAGCCTACAGACAGTAAGCAGTAGAGAAAGCCACAAATGAAAGTTTTTAAACAGATAAAGATTTGTAAAGATACAAAATGCTTTTAACTGCAAACAAATCAGTTACTTGTGCAGATTAGTTAATAGCAATAAAATACACTCAAAGACTAAAAAGCAGGCAATAAAAGTGATATATATTAATTGTTAGAAACAATAATCCGTATAAATATCTCAGCTAACAGTTGTGGTCAACAACTCTCATCCACTGTGCTCAGTGTGATTTCTCACTAACTCATCACTCTCAGACCCTTTTCTCCATGCGTCTCATACTAATCCTCTTCTCTATCCCTATCCAAGGCTCTCATTTCCAATACACAATGTTATATCACTCTCTCTTCATTATTTCACACTTGTGTCAACCCATCCTGACTACCCAATAATCATTAGCCCTCTTACTGCTTAAGTGCCTAACTGTTTCCAATACGGTTTTTATCTAAAAATTCCCTTTAAAGTATGTGCATTACACAGACCAACAACCAACAGTCTGTGTATTCATTTTTTTGAAAGGTTCACTTTGATATATGTGTAGAGTGTAACCACCAAGACTGTCTTTACATAATTTTTTATAAAACATTCACTTTAATATATGTGTTGCACAGTGTAATTAAGACATCGTTGAACTTTTGATATGCCGCTTATAACCTTATAAATGATTTTGCTTTAATAGGTGTTTTGCACATTGTCATAATAACTTTCTGTATGTAACTATGGAGTTTTTCTCGGTGATCCTGTACAAGCGTACCTCACAGGCCAGTTCGTGCTGATTTGGGTGTGTCATGAGTCTGACTTACATGATTGACATACCAAACAGCCGTGAAGTATGCAAATGATGGTTGTGCAGACTTCACGGAGACATGATGCATACCAGTAACCCTTTTCCTCAATGTAGTGAAATCTTGGAGTTGGTATATGTAATTTAGGGGGTGTAGGGGGCACAGCCCCCCCCGCAATAATGAAACACTCAAAATACAATAGGTAATTCTACTGCCCCTCGATGAATATTCATGTGGATGGTGAAGCTATCACATGAATATTCAGAGATAAGGTGGGACTTGCTACTGCGCATCCTGCTTGGTATGCTCGTACAGAATTACCCTTTTCTCCTTGGGCCTCCACTGAAAAGGAGTTTTAATTCCCATTTGGAGTTTCCTGGTAAGCAAATGTAAATAAATAAATAAACAATTTTTCCTAGTCTTATTCTTCACACTTAATATATTTTTAAGAAACCTTTTATCTGTCATATTTTAAAATGTTACTGTTGTTCATTTATTTTGTATTGTGGTCATTCGAATTAACAATGTATCTTTGCTGCATTTTTTCAGTCCATACTTTTCAATCATCCCTGATTTTGCCTCATATTTCCCCCTTGTCCCTCATAATATTTCTTTATTATTTTCTGGCAAGTCATTAAAGATTATAGTCAGTGAATAATGCCAGGCATTAACATTTTACTCTTATTGTTCAAAAATGCAGCCATCCACAACCCCTTTTCCCATTTTTGCACATGGGATCGGGGTGTCACTTCAGTGGTGACAATCATCTAGCACCAAGGTTTATGTTGATGCAAAACTTGTTGTTCTGTTAACTTTTTAAGGGAATTAGATTAATATCTAAAAATTGTCCCTGATTTTGTAACTTTGTTCCCCCACACCCAATTATTTTTGGATTTGTCCAGAATTCTTGGACAGAAAAGATGAAAAGTATGCGTCAGTCTGTGGCTCAAGCTAACTATTCTTCAACCACCAACATCTCCAAAACTACAAAGACACCTGTTTGAAAACTGGGTTTAACATTCATTATTTTGAGCTATATTACATTGTGAATGGACTTGTGGAAGAAATGAAAAAAAATAAACATGAATTATGCAGTGTTCCTTCATGTCACAAGTGAGGAAGCCATCAACATGTTCAACACTTTTAGAGAGGAGGAGGATAGAATCATCTTAAAAAATAAATTCCACTCTTACAGTGAGTCAGAGAAAATTTTACCATATATGAGGTATTCATTTTACATAGAAACTTAGGAGTTCTGTAGTCAATAGCTGCTTGTGTGACTGAATCTTAACTATAACGAGTAAGACTGACTTGGGAGACATGTACGATTCATTGATCAGTGACACTTTAGAAAGTGTGTGTGTGTGTGTGGAATCATAAATAATCAACTAAGGGACAGACTAGTAAGGAAAGCAGATTTGACAGTGGTAAACACTACTGATGTATATAGAGTAAGTAAACTTTCTCACACTTGACTTTGGCATGCAACAGGGAGCTGGAAACGTGCAATATAAGGGTTGTAAGTGAGAAAGCAGAGAAAATGAAGATTAAAATGATAAAAGTAAATAAGAATTGCAGGTGACCACATATCAGCATCAGTCAAAAACTATGTCCAGCATAAAGAGTGTAGCTAAAGGCATGTAAGGCACAAAACAGGGGCACTTTTTTGAGTCTATAAGAAACAGAACCAGCACTGTAGCAAGATATTTGGGAACAAAATAGCAGTGCAGGTCTGAAACATCTGAGGATACTTATTGCGCTTTATTCAGTTGATATGGATATGTTTCACAAATTGTCAGTGCATACACTGACCTGTAGAATGTGACTGTGCATTTATTCCAAGCTTTTAATAATAGCAACAATGTCTGTTCAGAAAAAAATCTACAAATTACAGATATTAAAGTTAGACATTGACAGAGAGTGCAACATAATGTCAGGATCTACTCTGAATGCTCTGAATTTAGACAGTAAAGCAAACAACACAGCAGTATTTTATTGTCTTATTCCGTATGTAAACTCAAGTCATTGGGTCATGCCTAGTTAGCCTATGAATGCAAGAATTTAAATATCCAGCCTACTGTTTAGGACAGTGTCTTTACAAGCTCTCCTAAACCGCCTTAATATTCTGAGCAGAGATACTTGTATAACAAGTGACAGTATGAAAATAATGTGTGTAGTTCAGATGTAAAATGACTTACTATCAGCTGCAGTGTGTGTAACAAAATCACAGTCAAATGTCAAACTTGCCAGTCTGATAGTGCTGAAGACATATAGATCCATATTATTTGTATATTTACATAGGACAGTCAGAGGTATTCAGCATGAATGTTTGAACACTACTGAGACAAATATAGCACGTGAAGAGTCAATTACTTGATCCAATGGACATATTCAATTTGAGTGTATACACAGAAAGATAACTTCTAATGACAAAAAAAAAATCTGGAGTATCACACAAATGTAATAAAATACTGTCTCTGATCACTACCTTATTGCAAGTTGAGAAACATAAATCAGAGATTAAAAAATATTTGTTATAATTGTCACAAAAGGAGATACTGCCAGCACAGCTAGCTGGAATTTTGTAAATACTATGCCATTTGTGAATATCAACGTGATTAATATATAATGCTTGTGTTACAACTGTATTAGAACTGTATGCCCTGTGTATATCAAACTGGTCTGTACAGGTCTGTGTTAAAAAGCTATTTTATAAAGTGCTTGTGCTTAAAATATAACCACAGCATGCCCTACTTTAATAGAACAGAAATGTATACGCACTATTGTAACTGTTTAAATGTATATATTTTAACAGAGGAAACTGGAATACAAGAGGTTAACTTCAGAAAAAATAGCTGAAATTAAATTACTTTATAGGATAGGCTGGAGACATAATGTTTGTACTAGGGAGCTTTCTGTATTGTCCTTAGGGTGAAATAATTACTAGTCTTGAAATGTGGAGGAATGTAATTGTTTTATGACTTCCAGCATCTGCCAAAGATCTGAGGTCTGTAATTTCACAGGTAGATGCTAAATACTGCCAGATTCCAGCGGGGGGGGGGGGTCACCTGGGTTAGAGTCATACGACAAGACATGATGTCATTCTGCAAGCAGTAATATTTGATACATTAATTTGAGAAATCTCTTAGTGAGGCAGGGCATTCTGTATTCTGTCTTGGACCTGACAAGAACCATTCACTACATCTGCCTTGCTCTGATGAAGTAAGTTACTAGGCCATAGTATAATTCTTTTAGACAGAGTCAGGAATACAACAAAAATTTAGTTTAGATATTTTTCTATATTTATTTGAGACTGTCCTGCAATGTTGTTTTAAATATTTTCTGTGATTTTGAACTCTGATGTCACTGTGAATATATACTGAGTATTTTCTTGTTCTTTTATTATGTATTATTAAATATGTTTAAACCTTTTATTGTGGCTGATCTGTGTAGATATATTTAAGTTTTGAGAGTACTTGCATATGTATTTGTTGACAATGTGTGAGCCACTCCTATTAGCTTTGCTCTTGGTCAAACTACCATTTGTGTTAGTGTTAATATTACACAGTAAAATTGGACACAATTTGTTCAGGGCCTTAAAGTGTAGCAGTGATAACTACCTTATAGTCGGGACAAAAAGGGGCATAGCTAGCAAACATGTGCCAGCCTTTCCCAGTGTGTGTGTGTGTGTGTGTGTGTGTGTGTGTGTGTGTGTGTGTGTGTGTGTGTGTGTGTTTGTGTCAGCTACTTGGGCAGAAACATGAAGCGCTGGTTGGACAGAGAGGGTGCTGGAGGTCTTGGCTTGGCCACTCAGCTGAGCTCTCAACTCTATAGCTGTACCACTGGGTAGTCTTATTGGGGATCTGGAGAAAGAGGCAGAAACCCGACCCACACTGACTGTGCTCTCTGTGTGCTCTTAAGGGAAATTGCACTTGATGCAGAAAGCTGCATCTGGAAATACTTTGTGTGCACCTTATTATCCTCCCAGTGTACATCCCCCCACAGGTGCCAGTGGTGAGGACTGAGGCTCCTTGATTACTGGTCCAGTGGGGGTCACCACAGTAATATTGGGAGAGGCTAAAGCTACCAGGTTACTAGACTGCAGCCCTCTATTTTTATTTGTTTTATGACTTTGAATTTATTTTATATTTATTTATTTATTTATTGTAAATTAAAAATACTAAAATGAAATAACACTGTTCTAACAGAACACTCAAGTGGTGTAGCTGAAATAAATATTAAATAGAAGCACTAGTGTGTTGCTTAAAATAATTTATTGAATGTGCTTTCATCTTCAGTAACAATACTTTATCAGAAACATTTACATCCTATAACAGTGGTGCTTTTATACTCTTGAACAATTGAATAATTGACAATCAATTATACATCTCCCTCTCATTGTTTAAAAAAAATCACAATTCATACATTAAAAATGTCATTTGAAATAAATAGATCTATTTAATACAATTAATATATATTACTAATATGTTTAATATATATTATTAAAAAAATTAAGTTTTAATATATTACATAACAATTTAATTAAAATACATTTTATAGGGAACATTTACAGCTTAAATGAATGATATTTTAAAACCGGCATAATACTACATGTTTCATTTATACCTGGGGAATGGGTAGAATTCAGTCTTAATTGCCACTTTAACTGTTCCGTATCCAACCTATTTTTCCAGTCAGCACCCCTGTTATTACCGAGGGCTCTCCCATAGAGAACAGAGTGATTGTAACATCTCCTCCTGCCATTTTATTGATGATGAAAATTATACTTTTCTGGGTACTTGTTGAGCTACTAAGGGAAGCAGCTGTTTCATCGCTTGCTCTGGCTGTGTCATGGTGGCTGGAGCCTGACACAAATTAACATTGCTGAAGGAGGTGAAACCCATAGAACTGCAGGCTGTGCAGTGTTTTGAATTTGTTGTAGAAGCAACATGGAGTAAGCATGCATGGGAATTTAAGAAATGTATTTTTCTTTAATTTTACTGCAGCTGAGCAGTATGTTGCCAGCCAAGGCAGGTAATTTTTCCCTAAAAAGCATCCATTGACAAATCAGTTTATATCTGATATGAAAACAAAAGTAAAGGTGTTGCTTGCATGTAGGAGTTGTGAATTTAAACACAGCTTCATGTCCCTTCGCACTGCACAGCAAAAGAGAAGAGAAAGCACAGAGCTTACAATTTTCTTTAGAGGACCCAGTTTGGTTGCAAATGACCACATAACAGTATTAATAGACATCTAAGCATGCACTGAGCAGCTACACTAAAGGATCATAGGATCATCTCATTCCGTTGCATTGCTTGATTTAATCATGCTGTTGTATACGTAATGTGTGAACGATTTTGTGGTGAAGTGGCTAGAGATGCACATATTGAAATATGTGCTTCATAATTCTGTTTTCAAGAAGAAAAGCACATTACATGATATGATGTTAGAATATGTTTCTTACTTGGTGATGCTTCTCTGTTTTCACAATGTACTAAAGGACTAGAGCATGAAAGCAAGCAAGTTAGCCATGGTGCAATCTTTGCTTTTGTGCAGCCCAAGACTGTGAACTTACACACACACACACATACACACACACACATATATGCACAGACTAACACGAATGCACACTCACATTTGATGCAGAAGGCTGTGGGTTCTATTCCTGCACCAGGTAGATGGATTGTTGACACTGCAGTGCAGCATAATAGGCGTGCTGCACTCTTGATTGTGTAGTCCTTTGCATGTAGCAATAAATAGATGTCCCATTTTGCGTTAGTTGGCTGTAGCTCAGGTGGATGCAAAAGATCTCATGGTATCTGTCAAAAAGAGTAGGGGCTTTACTAATTTTTATCTATTTACATATCCATTTACAGATAATGACACATTTTTTCTTTTTAAAATAAATGTACCATATCAATCAAGTCCAAAATATAAATGTAAACAAATCAAATATACAATTTAACTAAAGCCAGTATATAATATAAACAAATCAAAACTTCTGTAAAAAATTATGACAATTCCTATTACCCACCCCACTCCACATCCATTTCCTAATCTTATTAGTCAGAATATTAGGATCTCATTGTCAACTGCCAAAATTAGGACTTCAGATATTACTCACCAGCTTAGATTTTGGTCAAAATTAAGTGATTTACTTGGTAAATTCTAATGATTTATTTTTCTTTGTTTGATTTTGTTGCGGACATCTGTAAATAGTTATGTTTTTGTTCTATTTATTTTTAAGTAATTTTGCACAATCTTTGTTTAAAATTTGTAAAAAGTTGTTTAAAATAAAAGAATATTAGGATCCCATATCTGATTATACAAGAATTTACATTTTCTATTCCAAATATTCCATACTATACTAACAATTTATCCAACACATCTTCATTTTCCAGTCTCAGAATTTTAAAATAACCATATACAATCATATATATATCAATTTCTTTAAATATAACCTTACGAAATTCAGTATAGCACATATCCTGAATTTGTTTAATTCTCCTGCACTCAATAAATACATGTTCTGTCATTTATTCCATGTTAACACATTCTACATATCCTATCTTCTCTTTGTGTATGTTTCATTTCACCTTTAACCAGATTTTTTTTTAACATCAAGCTTCAAAGAAAATCCATAATTTCTAAGAAATTCTGTTCCAGCATAGTTTCCTGACAATAAATCTACGCTGTTCCAGCATAGTTTCCTGACTCCTGGTGGTTCTCGCTAACTTGTTGGTGATCTTGTTTACTTTGTTGACTACTGGGATCCTGTTGTTTAAATTCTTAAATTTCTCATACTTTTTTCTAATCATTTTCTTAACCTCTTCATCCTTATTCTCACATGCTTTTATATAATATTTTCCATAATTAATTCATATCACCATTTTCTGTTAATTTTCTCAGTCCTCATTACATTCAATTTTTTCATAAGTTCATAATATTCTTTTTCACTAACATTTTCAAATTTTTCCTTTTCTGATTTAATTCCCCCCACATTCCTTTATATTTTTCCACATATGTTTCCCCATACAGTCCTTCTGTTCTTTATTAATTTTCTCAAAAAAAAAATCAGTGCACATGCAGGGATGCAAAAAAAATGTTTTTAAATTTACAATATAATACCCCCCCTTAATCATGTTAAGTCCAGAACACCAAATAAATCTAAAAAAAAAAAAAAACTTTCTCCAGATCTTTAGGAAAACAACTGATACCTCTTAATATCCCAATTTCCCCAAACAAACGGAATGAATCAAATAAACTTAAAAAAAGATCATTCAAATGTCCACCACACTTTAATGATTCTTTCTTATTGCAAAAACAAAAAAAAAATCCCACTGTTTTCTCCTCACTTCCAAAATCAGTTCCCAACAAATAAAATTTATTTTTGAAAAGAGTATCCCTGCAATTTTAACTACACCCTCAAAACCCTTACACTTATTTTTTTAAACAGCATACCTACATTCTGGTGCTGCGGTAGCGTTGTTGCCTCACAGTTAGATGTTGCCCGTTCGATTCTCAGTTAGAGCGTCTTCTGTGTGGGGACATGCGTGAATGGGCGTTCCTTCGTTGAAGGCTGTGCGTTAGGCCTGGCAAGCCAGCACATCAAAATCTACTGCCAATCATTAGCGGACCGGAGTTCCGCTGTGGCAACCCCTAACCGGGAAAAGCCGAAAGAAACAAACAAACCTACATTCTTTAAATAATGCTCAGTTTCTAAAATATCCTCTGTTCTCCACCCCTTTCCCTTCAGAATAACTATCAAATCATTCGCATATGTTAAATAGAAAGGAACTTTAACATGCATGTACTGCTTAAGAATTTCTTCCTCCACCCTAACAATAGTATTACTCAATACAGCATTCATTACAAGTGCAAATAGCATACTGCTTAATGGACAACACCGTTTTATTCTTCTTTTTAGTTTTATTAATTTATTAAACCAACCATTCACTTCATCTTTCACATCTGAAGACTTGTACACTACATTATAGCTTTCAAAACCTTTTATCCCACCTCATATTGTTTTAATATTTCAAATTATTTCATGGTGTATAATATCATAAGTTTTTTCTACATCGCAAAAAAGCAATCTTTCACATATGAATGTCATTAACTACCCCCTTAACTATCAATAACAAATCTTCAACACTTTTTGCTTCTAACCCATATATACCTTGCCCAATCTTTTCATTCATCACTTTTGTTAATCTTCTGTGTAGAATTGTCTTAAAGGTTTAATAATCTACATTTTTAATATCAGAGGTCTCCAATTTGTAATCTCTTCCCTCTCTTCTTTCCTATAAATAAACTTCATAATTCCTTCACATATTCTGATATCCTTAAGGCCATAATCCAAGCAATCATTCGTAACCTTAAGAGAATAATACTTATTTTGCTCCTCCCTTTCTACATAAAACTCATATCCTATACATCTGGTCCAGGAGTACTCATTCTCTTTATACTTTTTAAAGCTTCATTTAAATCATATGTCATTATCAGCTTTTTAAACCCTTTTCTATCTTTTTCTGTGACTTTCATAAATATCCAAATTACCTTTTCCTTGTCTTCTATTTTATTACACACAGCATGGACACACTTTTCTACTACACCCATAATATCATCCATTTTATATACAATTTAGCCCATTTGTTTTTTTATTGATTTAAATTTCCCTTCATCATGCTTATCTTCCTCCTTTGTCCTTTGTAACATATAGTTATTTTTTATTTTTTTATTTGACATTTGTTAACCGGGTTATTCCATCTGAGCCAATGGCCCATTTTCAGTAGAGACCTGAGGAGAAAAGCACCAGCAATACAAACATAAAAAAGATAACATAGTAAGCAATATATAAAACCCAAGAAAAGCAGTGTAGCAATACAACATAAGCAAAAATTACATATGCAGTAATCAGGTGAAACAAATAACTGCAATAAAATAAAACAAAATGAAGTTAATACAACTAGTACATTTAAGTATTTACAGTAATGACATATCTTTCCCAAATAGCATAATGTAGTATTGTCTAGTGAGCAGAATAGTCATTGAACTATTAGATGTCGAAAGGTAGTGAAAAGAAAAAGAAAGGAAAAGCAGATTATGGAGGATTTAGGCAAGGACAGGCTTTTGGGTTTAGAAAGTAGTTCTTGACTTCAGTTTTAAAGCAACTGGAACTAGTGATGCTACGGATGTGAGGTTGTAGCTTATTCCACGCAAGGGACACTGAGTTTTTATAGAAGAGTTTACCATAAGTTTTGTTGGGTTTATAGATGTCTAGAAGGTGCTGGTCAGAACTATGAAGAGACCGGATTGGGGTATAAGGGGATACTAAGGTAGAGCGTGATGGGCAGGCTAGCGCTTTGTTGAGTAGGGAGCATGCCAGCTGCAGCTGGGCAAGTAGTAAGAGCTCGAGGAATTCTAGCCATTGAGGCTGTTTCAGGGCAAGGCAATGACGGGATTTACAAGGTTGGTTACGGGTGAATCTGGCTATGTTATTGTAAGCTTGTTCTAGTTTGGAGAGAAGGTTTGACTGGAGATGAGTTAGGATATGGGGCGGTGTAGAGCAGACATGGAAGGAGATAAGCTTGGGCAAGGGTGGGTTTGGAGTTGGGTGCAAGAAATTTCTTATTCCTGTGGAGAGAACCCAGTTTCATGCTAGTTTTTTGATGCAGTGTTGAATATGGATGTCATATTTGAGTTGGTCATCAATTATTGTACCCAGTAACTTAGTGTGAGGCTCAGCTTTGATAAAAGTGTTATCTGGAGTTTTTTGGGGGTTGAGTATAAGTTGATACTCTGTGAGCCATTTTCCACACATGAAAAGGAGTTTTGGGTGATAGAAAGAAGTTTAGAGATGTCAGCACAAGAGATAAGAGTAGAGTCATTGGCATACTGTATGAGGGAGGAGGTGTGGCAGGAGGAGTAAAGATGATTGGCGAAGATGTTGAATAGGAGGGGGGCAAGGATTGAGCCTTGAGGGACACTAGTTTGGATAGGTAGGAAAGGGGAGCAAGCAGAATGCCATCTGACAGACTGGAGCCCATTTGATAGATAGCTTGAAAACCAGTGAATAGTAGAGGGGGAGAGATTAAGGTCAGTAAGCTTAGTAAGTAGCTTGGAATGAGAGACAGTATTGAAAGTTTTAGAGAGGTCGAGAAAGAGGCAAGACATAAGCAGGTTTTTGTCCCTGGCTTCAGCAACAGTCTGAGTGGAGGACAGGAGGGCAGTGGAGGTGCTGTGGTGTGGCCTAAAGCCATGTTGAGTGGGGGTCAGAAAATTTTCATTAATAAGGTATTCTGAAAACATTTTTCGAGGATTTTGGATAGAGGAGATAAGATGGCAATGGGTCTGTAGTTAGAGGGTTCAGTAGAGTTACCTCCTTTGTGAAGTGGAATGGTGTAGAAAGATTTCCAGTTGTTGGGGACAGAAGACTCTTGGATAGATCTATTTGTTAGAATAGAGACAGGATAGACTATGGAATGAGCAGAGAGTTTAAGAAAGAGGGGAGGAAGGTTATCGGTAGAGGTAGAACAAGGTTTCACTTTTAGTAGAAGTGACTTGATGTAGGCTGTGAAGATGGGGATAAGAGAGAAAAGGTTGTGTTGCATGTGGAGTGAGTGGTGTGAGGGTGGTTATGGCTTTGGGAGGGTTGGATAAGTTTTTGAATAGATTCAATGAAGTGGGTGTTAAGTAAGGTGGCAGTTTCTAAGGGAGAATTATTGGGGTTGGGGGTAATAGGTTGACATGGATTTAAGATTTTATTGATGGCATGCCAGAAGTTTTGGGGTTAGACTTTTGGGAGAACTGGGGATAATAAAACTAAGTTTTCTTGTCTCTGTTAATTGCTGTTTTTGCTAGATTTCTTCGTTTTTTATATTTTTGTGGAAATGTTGCCAGTTTAGTTTTTAGCCATTTTTTCCAATTTGTGTCTCTTTCTTTCATGAGAGATAGGGTTTTGTTTGGTGAGCTAAGGTGAATAGTTAGCTTTGATTCTCACATTTCTAAGAAGAGCTAAAGAGTCAAGTATATCAAGAAAAATGTGATTAAAGAGTAGAACTGCTTCATTAAGAGGGAGGTACTTAAAGAAGGCCCAGTTTATGGAAGTGAGCCTGTTATTGAAGGTTTCAGGATTACAAGTAGAAAACTTTTGACACTCTCTAAAATGGTGGAATTTAGGTATTTGGAAAGAGTAACGTTGGACTTGGATAAGGAGGTGGTCACTTAGGGAGTTGGGAAGGGCTCTGGGGTCATGATATAGGGTGGGATCAGAGGTAAGAATCCAGTCTAAGGTGGTACCTTGGGTATTGCTGTTGTAATAAGTTGATGGAAGCTGTTTAGGTTGATTTGAAGGGAGGGAGATGTAGAGGATAGTTTTTGCCAGTCAATATTTATGTCACCTAGTAGTAAGATCTCATAAGGGATATTAATAGAAATCCATGCTAGAATAGATTCGAGGACAGAAATGTGGTTTTCAGGTGGGATATAGACAGAGAAAATGGTGAATTTCTTATGGGGGTGAGGTGACAGTTTAGAAGTAGTAGTTCAGCTAGCTGAAAGTTAGGCAAAGATACTGGCAGGGGGATAAGTTAAGGTGTTCAGACAGAATACATAATTGCAATACCTCCACCTTTTTTGGTGGTCCTATCTTGGCAGTCGATGTTGAAGTGGAGATGTAGTATTTCATGGGTCTATATTACAAACTCAAACTTGTAGAAGTTCAAACATTGTAATATCGAACCCAAAAATCCAAAATACGAAAATAGCAAAGCCATGGCACATTTTTTCCCAGGGAAAAATTGGTGGATCATTTTCGGGGCTTTGCTATTTCCTCCACTGTGAGGCAATCTCGGAGTTGGTATATTTAAGTAGGGGGGGGGCTCTAAGCCTCCCACTTTAGTTTAAGTTTAAAGTGTAAGTTTTTTTTTTTTTTTGTCACGGAACAGAGATTTTTTTCCCTGGGAAAAAAATTGCTGTTCTGTGTTTTCATTATTATTGGGTTTCGAACTGTACGGTTCAATATTACAATGTTCAAACTCCTGTGAGTTCGACGTTGTAATATAGACCCATATTTCACTGTTAGAAATATGTGGTTTTAGCCAAGTTTCAGATAGGGCCAGGATGTGTGGTGATTCATGGGTGATCCAGGAGTGTAGTTCTGTAACTTTAATAGGTAGACTTTGTATGTTAATAGCAAAAATAGAGAGATGTTTAGTGAGACAAATGTTTGTTGTGATTGAGCTAGACGGGCCTGGGTTGGGGTGGATGTCACCAGATGATAGTAAATTGTTAGAAAAAGGGGAAGGTTTATTTGCATAAAGGTAAAAGCCAGTGGGTTTGTATTTAGATTTGGGGATGTGATAGCGACAGAGAAAATTTTTATTTTGATGAGCTGTGTGAAGGAACATTTAAAGAGAGAGGGGAAAATTAGGAAAGACAGGGAGGGTCCTTGTGGAGTACCTTTATCTGTCATTACAAAGTAGATGTGGCCTCCCGGAACAGGGCATCCTTTGGTTCCATGGTCCTGAAGAGTCTTTTCCAGTGAGCCACCCAAGAAACAGATGCTGGGGACGCTGTCCCAACCAGCAAGAATGGAGGCGAGATGGCGACAACATAACATAAAGAAGTTATGTACTCACCATAACGTTCCATGTTTGTTGTCCTTCATCTCGCCTTCCTTCTTGTGTCCCACCCTCCTGGAGGATCAAGGGGAGTTCCTCTTTGTTTGACTACACTGGCTGAGTTCCCTTTTTACTTACCAGTTGGTTAGACCTAGTCTTTCCTTTCTTTCTCTTTGCTGAAAATCACACCCTTATATCTAGGTGTTCTCTTATATGTAAGTTTAGTCATTTTTTGACCTATTTAGTCTGGTAGGTTATCATAAACGAGATCTGGGTAACTACCGCTAGGCATGTTGTGATAGGGGCTAGCCTCGAGCCAGTAAAAAGCTCTCGAGTTATAGTATATGGCTGAGTTGGAGCCGAGGATCAGCTCCGAACCCAACCAGCAAGAAGGAAGGTGAGATGAAGGACAATGAACATGGAGCGTTATGGTGAGTGCATAACTTCTTTGTTTATCAGTTTACAGAGCAGAGAGACCAGACAGGAGTACTTTATTACTCTGCAAACCGGCAGGGGAATTTGAATTTAATCACCAAAGAACACTTGTCTTGGGCTGAAGTAGCATAGCTTTCACCAAGGAATCAGTAGAGAGGGCCAAACACCAAAACAAGAAGGACAAAAAATGGTAATGCCATTGGACTTTAATATATACAATTTTTCAAGCAAAGAACTTTGATGTGTACGGATTATCAGTGTTGTAAAAGTGTTTCACTTCGACCCCCGCTGGTTGGGGTAGGTTAACAGATGTGATTAATAATTTAAAAGTTTTTTTAAGAGGAAATTAATTAATATGGTAAAATTAAATCTGACAATAAGGGCTCATGTAAACCAAGTTTGTTGAACCCAACTCCTAACCTGTTGATTCAAGGTTTTGAAAATATTTGTGAGTTGGCTATTAGTAATATTTTTAAGAGCAAAGTGACAAAAATGAAAAATAGCTTTGTACAATATATCAAATGACAAAACGCTTAGAATTATAAAGCCTGATAAAGGCCAAAAAGATTGTTATTAAGTGTTCAAAACTTTTACAAGACAACCCCCAAGACCAACATTTTTTAAAGGTTGTAGATTAGTTAATAGTTGGTTGTATGATAACTTTTTGGAGGGTATTATTAGTAAAAATATTTATGACTTTTTTCAAGTCGATAATCCCTATATTGGAATAATTTTCAGTATTCTGAAAGTTCACAAAGGGGAAAGTGATCCATCCCATTCACACAGCAGTTTCAACTAAAGGTCCTAAGATTGAAAATTTATCGTTTTTATTGATCAAGCCCTTGATAAAAAATGTGACTATTTATTCTTCTTATGTGAGGGATTCCTTTCAGTTCAAACAGTTTCTACAAGAAATTAGGACTGACCAAGAGGACATTCTGGTTACTTTAGATGTGAATTTTTATGCAATGCCATGACCCATGATATGAGGAATGAGTGGTTATGTAATATGATGCTGAAGCACAATAAGTATTCTGTAGAACAAATTAAATGTATATGTGGATGTTTAGATTACACTCTCGAGTTTTAAGCTGAATGTTTTTCTATAGTTTACTATACTAATGGATAATAATATGGTTACCTAAAGTAGATGCTTTATGTTTCAGTTTACACATCTTTAATCTGAAATAAATAATGTTCATATAAGTCATGTAGGATATTTGGATGTAGTTCTCTTACATTGAGTCAGGTCATAACATTGATTATTGCTTTTAGCAAACATATTTTTAGCTGTATCTACAATGGCACAGCCAGCAAGAGGTGGTCTTTGCTCAGGACCTGACATACTTGAAAGGTGAGAGGCAGAAGTTCAATAAAGGCTTTGTTTCTGATATTAGGTTTAGTACTTGGCATTGTTAGGTAAAGACCATGGGAGGATCTCACTTCCTGTGCAAGCACACAGGCAGCATTAATGGCAGTAATTTATCTGTACCTGAAGTAATGTGTGTACACTACATAGTTGGAGATATGTAAAGTGTATCATAGGTTTACCTGGTTTAGTGCAGGGATGACACTGCAGTGCATGGACAATTGCAGTAATCCAGTATCAAGTTTATTAGTATGTTAATAAACCTGCTTATGCTGTGGACTTCAGGCTGCTGGGCCAGAACCAGAGTGCTACACCAAAGCAAATGGAGGAAATTAGCTTAAACTTCAGGAAGCCATCATCACAGCTGCCAAAGAGTTTCAGACAAGGAACAGTGTTCTGTGAGTTTTGTTGCATACGTGAGATGTGAGGCTGTGATAAGTGATGGACTGATTCAAGCAGAACCTTAATATATGAAGGTCATAACAGCTGTGAGAGTCAAAGTAAACTTTACTGCCTGTCAGATATACACTGCAGTGCAAGCTGACCAAAATTACGTTGCTTTGGTTCCCATGCAAGACATAACAATGAACACGTAGTTTGAATGACAGTAAGACTAATGCACATACAGTAAGAATTAAAATATTAACAACACAATATATTAGCACAATTGGACAGGAAGACATTAGACTATTATACTAGTAGGTATTGCAAGACTATGGGCCGGATTCACGAAGGCTTGCACGGAGTCTAAGAGTAGTGTAAGACTCCATGCAGCCTTCGCGATCCAGGAACAGCCCAAAGTCCGTGTAAGAGTCAAGCTAAAACGGCTCTTACACGGAGTGGGCGTGGATAAGCTAATCACCTCACTTGCAGCCGAATAGCATGCAAATGAGGATGATTAGTGATCCAGGAAGCCCAGAACAGACCGTGTAAGAGCCGTTTTAGCTGCAGAAATGTACTCAGTTGACAACTGAGTACGTTTCTGCAAAAACTGCAATGGAGCCATGTCAGCTCCAAATAAAGGGTGCATATGTGTCAGGCAGCATGCCAATGGCCAAATATGTGGCCATTGGCAAGGTAACCTGATGCAAATATATGAAAAATATCATTTTTGTTTTTCGGCGGTTGCCAATGTTTAAACCCAGCGCAGCCCCGCGCAAACGGGCTGCGCTGCATAGAACATAAAAACGAAGGTTTTAAACCCACAAATGTGGGTTTTATGCAATACATGGAATGTCAATGCAGGGACCAGCAGACCAAAACCAACATGGCCACCGTGTAGTGGTTGCTAAGGGGGGAAGCTGAGTCTAAGAGATGTAACTAAGCATTAGTAGGCAATCTGATGCAAATGAGTGTAAGGATACTGAATTCCACTGTCACATAGCAAATGAGCACATTCTGAGTAGTGTAAGAGTTACATAAGGGGGAGGAACAGAGTAGGAGATAGGTGACATCACAGGGGGGAATGGTAGAAAGAAATGCAGTTCATTGGAGGTTAGAGTTACATGACAGATGTCAGACAGATATCATGGAAACAGGTGTGCCACTAAGTAAGCATGAGAAAGTCAAGAAATGGAAGGTGTACACTGTTGCCTACACCAAAGTTTCTTGCTGGATGTGTATGTGCACGTGTGCCATAAGCGAGTAAGACAGTGTGCACGCGTGTAAGGCAGACTGAGCATGTGGGAGCGTGTTGGGAGATGTTTAACACCATTTGCGTGGGCGTGCATGCGTTTAAAACCGAATAAGCAGATTCTGAAATGTGTAAGTATGTGTGCGCCCGTGTAAGCCACTGTGAGCGTGTTTCTGCTGGTTTGCACACGGCTCCTCCCTGAGGAAACAGAAAGGAAAAAGGAAGCAACAGATGTAGTAGGAAGTTAGCAGGGAATACTGCTGGAGCTAGCAGGTGAAAACAATTAGATGCAGGCAATTACACAGGCAGAATAGTAGCCCAGCCCAGCACTTAAAACTCTGCAAACAGCAGTGCAGAATGTTTCTCTCAAGAGACACTGCAAGACAGGAGTTAAGTTATCAGAAGTGAAAACTGAAAAAGCTGAACTCAGAGCAGAAATGTTAGGGGCTGCCATAGCTGTCATAATGAGACATAGGCGACTTGCTGAGGGTGGTGACAATGCAGATGGTGCCAGACAACCCACAGTGAGGAGACGGAGAAGAGTGTACAGGCCCAGGGTCACCTACCACGGGTTACATGAGCTGGAGATAGTAGAGCGCTATAGAGTGGACAGAGACCTCCTGCAGCAAATAGTGGAGCTGTGCAGGCCACGCCTCACACACAGAACCAACAGAGGGGAACCCATCCCAGTGGAAACCAAGGTATGCGTTGGTCTAAGAATACTAGCAACAGGTACCTTCCAGAGACCAACTGGTGATATGATGGGGATATCACAGGCATCAGCCTCCAGGGTACTGCACCAGTTCCTGGATGCCATGTCAGCACATGTCGGTGATCATGTATATTTCCCCAATGCCCGTGAGGTATTGGCCAGCAATATGCATCTCTTCCAGCAAATAGCGGAATACCCTGAGGTACTGGGTGCAATAGACTGCATGCACATACGCATCAAAGCACCAGCCGGTGAGCGGGGTAGGTCATACATCAACCGCAAGGGCTTCCCCTCCATCAACTGCCAGGTCGTGTGTGATGCCCAGGGCATAATAATGAATGTGTGTGCTGGCTGTCCTGGGAGCTACCACGATTCCCACATCTGGCATTTGACGCAGCTGTACCAGACATTTGCCAATGGGGACATCCCGCACGGACACCTAGTGGGGGATGCAGGTTATGCACTGGAGCCGTGGCTGATGACACCCATCAGAAACGCACACACACCTGAACAGGAACGCCATAATGAGGCACACGCGCAAACACGTAATGTAATAGAGCGTGTGTTTGGGCTGCTCAAGTCACGGTTCCGGTGTCTGGACACATCTGGTGGAGCCTTGCAGTACACACCAACTACATGTACCCAAATTGTCATGGTATGTGCTATGCTACATAATATGATCTTGCGAAAACAGCTGCAGCAGGACCAGCATAGGGCCGGGCCAAACAGCCCCCCACCATTGCCAAGGCCATCACAGGCAGGCGTGACTCGGAGGAGGAACAACCTGAGCCTGCCCCAGTAGGCAGAAGGAGGCGTGCCCAGTATGCCCTGGCCTTGGCAAAGAGGCAACACATAGCACATACACTGGCTCAGTAGGAACCCTGGGAATGATACCCCTCTCTGACTCACTCATATAGTAACAGGGATGCCTAACATGACACAACCTGCTCTCAAACATGTACAGGGAAGTGTAATATGCATCCGACAGAGACAGCCCTGCAGCACCACCTGAGGCATGAATGCTATGTGTTAAGTAATGTAACACCATGTGCTATATGCACACCTGAGGACCCTGACTAACATCCTACCCTCACCAAGCATCATGCCACAACATGACAATGAGATGATCAAGTGCAACAATTGACTGAAGTATCGCAGTTAGTCAAAGGGGATCCAATGTGTGCCAGTCTGGGATGACATGCTGAGCATGACATGATGCACCACCTGCTAGGACTGGCGTGCACCTATCAGTGCAGGCCGTATGGATACTGGCAAAGGCTGTTGTCACCCACAGTGTGCCCTGAATAGGTAAGGCTCAAAACACAAACCTATCTCCATAGGTATCAGAAGGGATAAGAATAAGATAAGGGATAAGTTGAAACAGCAAGATGCATGCAGTCTAAACTCACCCAGTATGGAGAATGTTGATATCTGCGCTGTAACAGAAAACTGAGGCAAGGCTCACAACAGCACCCTAACACTACCAGGTTACACCTCATACTGTGCTGTACAGCCTCAAAACTTGGAACAAGCTACAAAAGGAGGGTGACTAGCAAGAATTGTCAAGGATAACCACACCCCCATGTCAGTACCACAACAAAAAGCAGCATGGACTAGCCATGCTCAAGTAACAGTGGCTAAAACTGCCCCCCAGTTTATAGCCTGCTATAGACTACTGCCCCAACACCAGGAACTACATCCGGCCTATGCTGGAATACATGAATATATCAAGTCCTCCAAACCACATTATATTGGGTGACTGCAAATACCCAGACATAGACTGGGAGCATTATACTAGCTCCAACAGTGTAGGACAAAAGTTCATAGAATCCATAAACCAAAAGGCCCAGGAACAACGTACCACTCCCACAAGAGAGGTAAGCATACTGGATGTGATAATCAGCAACATGGGTATTGGATGGCAAGATGAGAAGTGTATTGCTCACTGGTAAAACCAGACCATAGAGTAATCACACTGGATATACAAATCCTGACCACAGTCCCTGGCCAGAAAACCACAGTGGAAAACATGTGTTAAGCAATATTTGCATTCCTCCAAACTGATGTGGAATCCATTAAAGGTCCCGTGCAGGTGCAAAATATGGGCCACACCTCAGAACCTGTAATACAGCCATTCCATGAACACTGCCAGGAATGCTTGGATTATGCAGTCCTAAATTAAAACAAGACACAATGCCATACTGCAGAAATCTGGCATGGTGGACACCAGCCATAACCAAACCATGCAAGAGAATGAGGAAGCTACTACATGATAGAGCAAACATAAACAATGAAGTAATCACTGATCAGTAGTATGGCAATAAAATCTGTCCACACATACAATCCACTAAGGCCAGCCACAACAAGTGGAATCTGTGAATCCTGAGGCAATGTTACACCTGTCCCAAGTACACAGACAACCCCCAACTCCACCCAAGAAATACAAATATATGTGAGAGATGCAACCATCTATCCAAACTGGAGGCTGAGCTCCCTCAACTCAGTACTCCCAAAACAAGTCAGGAGGAGAAGGTAACCACACACACCACAAACACAGTCCCACATAGACCTATCACAACTGCAAACCAAACACATAAACACAGAAAAACATTCCTGGAGGCACAAATTACAAACACAGCACACCAACAGAGGCCTCTAAAGCAGACACCTAATCAAACAACCTCCAAACATAGCACATGCAACACATAGTACACAAAGCTGGTGTGCCAAACAGTCACAGGCCAGAAGGAGAAACAACATGCCTGATACAGTTGTAATAGGTGACTCCATAGTCAGACACACTGCTGTCCCGCACACCAGACTGAACAAGGGAAAGGGTACAGTAAGCTGCCTGTAGGCTGCCACAATATGCCACATAACAGAAGTATGTAGGTCACTCCAAAGCAAGTAGAAATATGATGCAGTCATAGTCCATGCTGGTGTGAATGACCTGAGATGTACCGCCTTAGACTACATGAAAAGAGACATAGATGAGCTATCTGATTATGTAGTCCAGGCCGGTATGACACTCACCGTTTGCAGCATCCTACCCTTACCAAGAATAATGCCACAGTACAAACACGGAATGATCAGTCATAGCAAGTGGCACACTTACTGGTGTCATTCCAAGTGGATCCAATGTCTGTCTGCTTGGGATGTCATGCTTGACAAGCAACGCAGCTGTTCTTGGGATGGCCTGCACCTGTTACCCCTGGGCGTCTGAATATTGGATAAGGCCTTTGCCACCTCCATAGAGCCTTTTCTAGGCAAGGCTGAAAAGACTGACCCACCACCCTAGAAAACATAAGTGGGAAGAAACATAAGGGAAATGCTGACCAATGCCAGATGTGTACACCCCAATATGCATGCTCCCGAGGCCATCCCCAGTATGGAGAACATCGATGTCTGTGCAGTGACAGAAACCTGCTGCAAGCCTCCTGACAGCACACCAGCACTTCCAGGTTATACCACGTATCATGTGTCATGGCCCCAAAACCTGGAACAAAACATAAAAGGAGGGTGAGTATCCATAGTCAGTGCAGACACCCATACGTCCAGGTAACTGACAGTGCACAAGGCATTGGAGTTCACCCATGTGCAACTAACTGTAGGCAAGACTGCTGTACAGTCTGTAGCATGCTACAGACCGCACTCTCACACGCAATAACCCCACCCAGCCGTCCTGAAGACACTGGACAGTATGAATGTCCCACCAAATACCAAACAAGGTACCACAAATTACCACATAGGTGGTAAACCATTATGTATGGAAGGAGTAACCAGGGACCTAGGGACACAAGTGGACAGTAACCTGTTATGTGACACCCACATTGCCAATGTGGCTAGGAAGACTGTCTACATTTGACACCGTATCAGGAAAGGATTCACATCTACGTCAACAGAGGTCACTGTGCCCCTATACTTTTCTCTAATCACACCCATAATCTAGTACAATGCCTCATATGGGATGTACCTTACCTGACACCTGCAGCAGTTAGAAGGACCTCAAAGGTACCTCACCAAGAGGATAAAGGGTCTCAAATATATGTCATATGCTGTCTGGCTGTAGACACTCCAGCTGAATGCAGTCACATACTGCCTACACAGAGGCATTGCATGCCTGTTGTAGGAGGCCATGCCCAACACAGGAGTAATGGACATGCTCCACCCCAGAAAACTCAAATCCATCGGAGATGTGAGAGTGAGAGATGTCAACCTCAACAAATAATGAAATAGGATGTGCTGGTGGGACAGATACATAATCCAGAGGCTCCCCACACCCTGGACCAGAATCCCACTCCATGTTAGGCAGAGCCCCTCACTGACACTCTTCAACAGGAATCTTGCCAAGTGGATGGATGATTGTAGAGTTACACTGGGGGTCTTCACTGTGTCATGTCCAGACAGAGGCACAGCAAAGCAAATCATAAATGGCCATAATATTCACATAGCAAGGGGTGGCAAAAGCCACACACACTCTGGCTAGGCTAACAAATGCCCTAGGGTGGATAGCCTAGTATGAACCTATGAACATATGAAGATACAAATTGTACAGGACACTAAGGGTAATCCCAAGGCTTTCACAACTGATGGTAGGAACCATGTTGGGAATTCACAGATATGCCCTGAATCACACAAATATCACAAACACACACACATATTGCCAACATACATCCTGACAGGTGCAGTGCAAACCCCAGAATGCAGAATATCTATCGCAGCAGACTGCTGGCCCCCTGACATTGCAGATGCTGAGGTAACAGCCAACATCTACAAAGCAAAACACACAGCAGCAATGGTATGAGATGGTGTCCTGGGCTTAGTGCAACATGGACTCCAAGATGAATGGAATGCAAAACCAGACTACTGCTCAATGTCAGCCTTACCACAGAATATGTACCCAAAGAGCAGTGTACAACAACAGTGGTCCTTCTCAACAAAGGTGTTGCCTGAATGGATACTGAAAGCTACTACCCCAGAATCCTGAGAAGCTCGGTTTGCACAGCTATGGAAAGGATCAGCATGTACCACAGACATAAAGATATTGGGGACCTACTGACACCGGACCCAACCCAGTGTGGCTTTCTCAAGTGCAGATCCTGCCCCTAAACATGTTTGACTCAATTGAAACAGTCATTAAGGTCATTGATGAGGGCAATGTGGTCCACATAGTGTAGCTGGACCTTGCAAAGGCTTCTATACAATACCCTAAATGTTCATTATAGATAGGCTCACCAGCTTAAATATAAACCCACATGTCAGTAGAGGGGTTGCAAACCAGACCAAGGACAGAACAGACATGGTCAGACATGCTGCAGCCATGTCAGACTACAAACCAGATATAACTGGCATCCCACAAGGCTTGGTCCTGGGATCTCCCTCGTCTGGTATATATGTCCCATAGGTACAGGCAAACATGGAAGGACTGTGTCCGAACATGTTTGCAGAGGACTACAAACTGCTCACCACATATGATCCACCAGCTGACACAAGCATCCCAGCAAAGGGCCACATAGAAACAGACAACTGGTGCCATAGCCATGTCAGCAAGCTAATTGCAGAAGCGTGTATAGTCAACCCCGTGGATATACAGTAAGTGCCCACCAATTACCACATAGGTGTTAACCCATTATGTAGTTAACATGTAATGAGAGACCTGGGGACACAAGGTGATAGATATCCTGCATTGGACAAACATGTGCTGTAGTGTTTAAAGAAACATACCATATACCCACCTAATCATGAAGGCTGTCAGATCTAGATAAGGGGAGGTCATTGTGGCTCTGCAGTCATCCTTCATCAGCGGTACAATTGACTACAATAGCCCCTGTGGGATGTACCTCAGCAGACACCTCCATCAACCGTAAAGTCCCCAACAGTACCTCATCAGGAGTATCAAAGAGCTTGCACAGATGCCATGTGTTGCCTGTGTTGCTGGCATCAATAAACATGCTGCATCTTGTACAATCTGAATGGCAGTGAGCTATGCACATGAGAGACCTGAACCCCAGCACTGACTTACATAGGACAAGCTGTACTGCGTGATCCATAACACAGAAGCCACCCCCACCCATGAGTGAACCCCCAGTACAGGCTACCCATAGAGTCACTTATCAATCTTCCTCAATAGGAATCCTGATGAGTGGATGGGAGATGGGAGATTTATCCTGGGTATCATTGTCATGTCACAGGTAGACAGAGGCACAGTATACTAACCATGACATATGTCATGGCAAACTCCACTTACAATGTGTGTTGAAGGACAAACACACTCTCCAACTAGCATTAGACATGGACTAGGGCACATCGCTAGTGTTTGCAAATGTACACCTATGTTGTGGAATACACTACCAATGTTGGACAAGCCTGGTTTAAGTAGTTCATATCTGAACAGAATGCAACATGGTCAGATGTACACAACTGGCCCCTAACCAGGCTGTTGTGCCCACTATCGAAATGTAAAGCAGTGATAGCAGTAAAGCCCAGGATACTGTCCACCACAGTCAAAGTACTACCAGTACACTATACAGTACTACAGTGTTAGGTCAGTGTGAAAGGATGTTGACAACTGTATGCAAAGTATCCCATGCAAACACTGCAGGCACAGTATAATCCTGTTGTGTTCACACACAAAGCAGTTGTACAGTAACTACACAACATGACACACAACACACAACCATAAGCGGGTGATATTTGTTGAAGTTCACACTCATCCACAAATGTGGTGGGCTGCAGAGTCCAACATATGGAATGCTCACACTGGGCATGCTCACACACTTTGATAAATGAGACATATGTCAGACAACATGCCATGGGAAGGCTGAACTGGGCATGCTCACACACTTAGGCCAAATCTCGGTTTAGCAGTTGGACACACATATCTGGTATTTTTATGTGTTATTCCAGGAACCAACCACATTACAGCAGTCTGCCCAGTGCACACAGTTAAATGACTACAGAGACATACGTGATATAGTGGATCCCTCCCATATGCAAACATCTTCCACAGATGCACAAGTTGTTCATACAAACAGGGAATGCTGTGGCAATAAAGATGTGCAAACAGTCTATCAGCAACAAATAATGTGCATTTGACAATTAAACATATGGGTGTAGAGGTCAACACTAGGCTGTTTGCCCTAGGGAATGACAGCTTAGCCAGAGTGTGCTTGGTGTCTGCCTCCCCACAGGATGCACATTCCCCTTTCTAAACACAGATGATGTCAGCACCCTATAAGTACAGCAGGAGAAAAGAAACTTCCCAGTAATGCGAATAGTGCGCTCTGCTAATGCGTCCGTCTCAAGTGTCATAACATAATTAGATAGGGGTTTCAAATCCTGCAAATGCTCAGTGTGTGTGTGTGTGGGGTTGGTGTGTGTGTAAGTCTGTGGGAGAGAAATGTCCCTTTTGGCAACTAGGAAAACACACTACAGGATGCACATTCCCTTTCTAAACACCAATGATGTCAGCACCCTATAAGTACAGCAGGAGAAAAGAAACCTCCCAGTAATGTGAATAGCATGCTCTGCTAATGCATCCATCTCAAGTGTCATAACATAGTTAGGTAGGAGTTTGAATCCTGTGAATGACAAGTTTGTGTGTTTGTCTGAGGGGGGTTAGTGTGTGTGAGGGAAATGTCCCTTTTGGCAACTAGGTGAACAGACTACAGGATGCTCATTCCCCTTTCCAAACACTGATGATGTCAGCACTCTATAAGTATAGCAGGAGAAGGGAAAACTCCCAGTAATGCGAATAGCGCGCTCCGCTAATGCGTTCGTCTCAAGTGTCATAACATAGTTAATTAGTGGCTTGAATCCTGCGAATGGCAAGTGTGTGTGTTTGTCTGAGGGGGGTTAGTGTGTGTGAGGGAAATGTCCCTTTTGGCAACTAGGTGAACAGACTACAGGATGCTCATTCCCCTTTCCAAACACTGATGATGTCAGCACTCTATAAGTATAGCAGGAGAAGGGAAAACTCCCAGTAATGCGAATAGCGCGCTCCGCTAATGCGTCCGTCTCAAGTGTCATAACATAGGTAGGGGTTTGAATTCTGCGAATGGCAAGTGTGTGTGTTTGTCTGAGGGGGGTTAGTGTGTGTGAGGGAAATGTCCCTTTTGGCAACTAGGTGAACAGACTACAGGATGCTCATTCCCCTTTCTAAACACTGATGATGTCAGCACTCTATAAGTATAGCAGGAGAAGGGAAAACTCCCAGTAATGCAAATAGCGTGCTCTGCTAATGCGTCTGTCTCAAGTGTCATAACATAGTCAGATAGGGGTTTGAATCCTGCAATTGGCAAGTGTGTGTTCTTGGCTGAGGGGGGTCAGTGTGTGTGAGGACAATGTCCCTTTTGGCAACTAGGTGAACAGACTACAGGATGCACATTCCCCTTTCTAAACACTGTTCAGCAGAAGGCCATGGCTCTGGCACAAGTTGTCTGTTGCTATGATGCCCCTTTGGAAGATGCTTGTGTCAGTTGGAGAGTCGATTATGGTGGCCAGTTTGCAGTCATCTGCATATTTGGACAGCCACAGTCTGTCTGTGTTGGCCTGTACCTCCAATAAATATATACCAAACAAGAGGTCCCAGGACTGAGCCTTGTGGGACACAACTTCGTAACTGGTGTGGGGTCTGGCATGGCTCCAGCAATGCTAACCATGTGGGTTCTGTCCTTGAGCCACTGTGCAATCCATCTAGTGACATAGGGGCTTATATTTAAGCTGGTGAGCTTCTCTAGAATGCCCAAGTGGGGTATTGTTGTGAAGGCTTTGCAAGGTCCAGGTAGGCTGTGTGAACCACCTTCCCTCGTCAATGGCCTTGGTGACTGTTTCAAAGAAATCAACCGGGTTAAACCTGGTAGTGCTGGTGTGCTCTCAGTAGCCCTGAACCAGGCATCTGTTACTGCACAGATATCGATGTTTTCCATGCCAAGGAGTGTTTTGGGTGCATGCATCTGGAGGTTTAGACTTCTGGCGTTGGGTAGCATTGCTCTTAGTTTCTTATCCCTTGTGATACCTATGAAGGTGGGTTTGTCATTTGAGCCCTGCCTAACATAGGCACTATGGGGGTAGCAAGAGCCTTTGACAATATCTGAAAGCCCAGGGGTGACAGGTGCAGGCCGTCCCTAGCAAAGCAGGTAGTTCAACAGAAGATGAATGTGTGAAGGTGTAGTGCCTGTGATTAGTTAGCAGTAGCATATATGACTGCTCACGTGGACACATGCCAGGTAAGTCATATGCACTGTGTCACAGGCAATGTACATGTGAACAGGACAAACAGTGACATCCTGTCAAGTGGGACATGGACATACATATAGTAGGCTATGCAGATGGCACTAGGAGTCCACAGAAGCTCTATAACTATGCATTGCAGGTGTGATCAGTATTCCAGGGTAATTGCAAGCAAACATGCATGCAAACAAAGCTACAGTAAACAGGGCTGCATGTAGTCCATTGTACAACAAACAAGCTGTACCAGTTCCAGTAGGTAACACTGCAAATATGCAGGCACTATGCACATGTACATGGAAATACACGGGTCAGATGGCTAGGGTCCAGTCTCAGTGCACATAAGTGTACAGACCATGTACTGTCAGGATGTACAATAACTGGATAGAAACCCCTGTGCTCATACCTGCAGTAATACACATGTCAAATAACAGACACTGAGCCTTCACTCAGTGGTTCCATACTTAGTAGGATGTATGCTCCCTGGCCTGCCACCACAGTATCCCTGACATATATGGGGACTCTCCCTCCTGTGACAGTTAGTTATGTGTGTTGGGGCTGTCTAGCATGGTATGAGATGTGAGCATGCAGTGCTAGGGTGCTCCTGTGTGTCCTGCACCAGTCGTGTAGTACTGCACACATATCAACATCCTCAAACATCTGCATTGCAGAGTCTAGTGTGGGCAACATGCCACTTGCAATTTACATGTCCATCATTGTGTATTACTACATTCATTACCCTATCCCCTGTGCTACTTATGTATGTAGCCTTCTGTTGACATCATTACCACCAGTATGCCGACATGTGCAGATGATACACTATGGTACTTACCATGGGTGTAGACAACAGGACATGACAATCACACACTTACTGCATCAGGCATGCTGTGATATACCCACAATGAATTCAGCACACAGTACTGTTAACAACATCATACTATTACTACACATCTATGTGGTCACCCTGTGCATCAGCAACATGTTAACCTGTACCTGCACAGTTGTTACAGATTGCAGGAGGTGGCACAGTTTCATCATATGCACAGGGTGTGAACTTGGTATGCCTGAGTCAGCCATCGATACCACCAATTGACATGTATGTGTATGTGTGTTGGTGAGGGACAGCAGTAGAAGGTGGGGCAATGTTGATGCAGTGTGTGCGTGTATGCGGTAGCCCTAGGTGTTGTCAATTCGCATGTGTGTATGGATGCACACA
The DNA here is from genome assembly GCF_019279795.1 of Protopterus annectens. Lineage (NCBI taxonomy): Eukaryota > Metazoa > Chordata > Ceratodontiformes > Protopteridae > Protopterus > Protopterus annectens. The sequence goes on from NC_056725.1 coordinate 813,377,196, forward strand.
GTTCCACCTCATGGCTGCCATATACTGGTGTTTGTGGACAGCCACAGACTGTACCTGCCAGGTCATACAGATCAGTGTCTCTGGCCACGGACACCATACCTGTGCCTTGCAGGGGTGTTATGGACCGTATCCAGTACCAACCCAGACTGGGTACTGTCATCAGAAGCAGGTGTTCATTGACTGGACACAGATCCCTGTCGGGCCTGGCCAGAGCCACGTGCACGTGGTCTCCTGGGGTGGTCTGATGACAGTACAGACCCAGCATTGCTGGGGCTGCTGCTGGCACTACGGGGGCGGCCGCGGCCCTGTTGTCGTCTGCGACGACTGCCAGCTGCTGCTGTTGCTGGCATACGGCCACGTCGATGCCTCAACTGCCCACCATCACCCTGGATCATGGACATGTAGTTGTGGAACCGGTCTAATATGTCCCCACAACGTCTGTCTATGACATCGGTGAAATCACGGATGGCAGCCGCAATGTCACGCATACTGTCAGTCATGGCTGTGCGACATGCTGTCAGCTCCCTCAGACCCTGTCTGGTGTACCGTTCCATACGTGACTGTGCCTGCATGACAGTCCGAAACATAGCTGAGTTTGTAAGACCTCTGTGGGCACATCTGACAGGGGCAGTACGCCCATGGATGCTCCCACGAGAACCCCTGGACATCTGTCTTTGTGGTACCATCTCTCGGCCATGCCCATGGCTGCTGTGTGGGGAGGCATGTGCCACAGATACCACATTACCCTGGTCAATGCCCACTGTATGCTGTCCATCACCTAGGGACATTGGTGACAAAGGGTGTATTGGCAGGATAACTGTGTGCATTGATGGGGTCGACAGCTGTGTACTGTCAATCGGCTGACCAATGGTGGACCCTGGCATACCTTCCTGTGCCATTACACAGATGTCATCATTATCAGTACCCACGGCACCTGACTCAGGTTCCCTGCTACATGACACCAGAGCAGCAACAGAACCTGTGGGAGGGAAACAGGAAACACAGTTTACAATGTCTACACATTACCAGCGATGCACACATGCACAGGTGCACACATGCACACATGCACACATGCACAGGTGCACACATGCACAGGTGCACAGGTGCACACATGCACACATGCACAGGTGCACACATGCACACATGCACACGTGCACAGGTGCACACATGCACACATGCACACGTGCACAGGTGCACACATGCACACATGCACACAGTTTCACACAATTGTACAGTACTCAGTATGCGTGATATCAACACACAGACACAGACACACCTACATGCATACAAAGAGCACTACTAAGTGAGCCAAATAGTACTATTACTATCAACACTATTACAGGAATTGTTAATACACACTCACTAGCATGGATAGGCTGCATTGCTGTTATACCAGAGGGTCCTGCAGACGTGAAGAAACTAATGTCAGTGGGCACAACTGTGCCATTGTTACTGAGTATGATACAGGTCAGTAGTACAACAGTCGCCTTTCACAGGTCAGCAGCTAATATTGAGGATATCACACTTGCACATTAAATACTATGGTGACAGCTACAAACCAAGGACACACCTCACACATGCATTAACTACCAGTGTACACAACAGTCAACTATACATATGGCATATTACCTGCACGTTCACTGTCTTGCTGCTGTGTGGCTCCAGCCTCCATCATAATGCATGTCTGCTGCTGTTGTTGTTGCTGGCGGACTGGAGCCACTACACTCATGAGTAGTCCCTCCAGTCTGGTGAGTGGGGATGTGTAGCCACCCACCACCTGTGGCGACCTGTTGCCTGTGGATATCTGACCTTGACGCTGACGGACATGTCTGATTAAATCACTGCAGTGATGTCGTACCTGCTCATATGTCCTATTATGCGTGCCTATGTCATTTACCCGACGGACAAGTTCTTGCCACAGTGCAGCCCTCTCCTGCTGATTCTGGCTGGTGCGGAAAAGAGTATTGCATAATCCGCACCAGGCTCTGGTGTATCTCCTCATCCTCAGCTGTGGAGTAGGTGGGATTCCGGGTGGGCCATGTACCTGAGAAAGAAAATAACCTGGTATCAGCAATATATGTCAGCAGAATTTGGCACACATACTACACATGCTACTCGACTGTTATGATACAACATATCTCACATATGTAGCATCTGTCTGTCTATTGGTGGATACACATGTAGATGGCCAGGTATCAGTGCTCAGCCAGCAACTGTGCAACAGTACCTGGCAGACTCCATACGACATACTACCAAACCCCAGCAGTCAGAACACTGATTCAGGTCAAGAGCACCTCCTCACTCTGGGGGTTTGTATCTAGGTACTGTATGGCCTACATCGTCAACTACTGTGAGCTGACCACACACTGATTGCCCTGGATATACATATCCCACTTCCACCACCAGCACAAGCGACTATAGTGCATAACATTACAGATACAAACTTTACACTTTGTAACAGTGATATGGTATCCTTTCAGCCCACTGGGCCAGTGGCAGATACAACCCACAATGCTGACCCCTACACAATTGCTTTCTACAGACATCTCCGAGAATGCATGGATCATGCAATCCCATATATGACCAAGACACTCTCCACAAAGGGACAGCATCCTGTCTGGTGGACCCCAGCCATAGACAGATTGTATTACAGAAGATGGAAGCTACTGCAAGACAGAGTATAATTCACTAAAGGGAGGGCATGTCTGAGCAGCACTGGTAAGGATCTATTTTTCATCATACAAAATACATGGGCAACTTTGAGAGGGAAATCAAGAGTGACACTACAGATAAACAGAAGGCCTTCTTCAGTTATGTTAGCAACCTGGTCAGGAGCCATCCTCTATGCCCATAGGTAGTACACAACAACAAATATTTCACTGACACCACAGATATCGACAACATTGTGGCAGACAGGTTCAGTGCAGGTGTCACCCCGCCCTCTCCCCCGAAATAAGGCATAGTTATCCCAGCTGACTGTAACCTCCCTGTCATCACAGATGTCCAGGTGAGAGACACCCACAGGACAGCAGAATACACAACATGGATGGGACCTGATGGTATCCCCAGTTGCATGCTACATAAACTCTGACAGGAGCTAAACACACATATAGAAGTGCTATGTAACACTAGCCTGACTACAGGATATGTACCTGTACACTGGCGCACAGCAGCAGTGGTTCCACTCTACGAAGGAGGCACCTCAACATATCAATACAATACAACACAATACATTACATTACAATACAATACTATACAATATGCTATTGCCCCTGGGTCTACAGCAGCGTACTGTTCTGCTACCCTGACCATTGTGACACATGTGGTGTGATGGTACCTGCTGCTGTCACACAGTTACACAGGGTGACTCATATGGCATATTACCTATCTGACTAACATTCAGCAGGGGTATGTGTGACATGTACTCATGGAGAGTCTTGCTTCTTAACACTGTGTGGTTTATTGCAGGGTATGTCTTATCTGTGGATAGGAACTCTTACCTCCACATGTGCACTCTATTGCAGTGGCACGGACGACACACAGCAGACATTTAGGTTGTGGATGGTGTGAGGTGTTACTATGGTTGTTGGACATCTGTCATGGGTGTGACTTCCATATGTAAATCCGGGAGTGGTAACCTCTATGTGGGTAGCATATGTGTACTCTGTGGTGTTGTCAGTCCCTGTGCATTGGTAATGTGTTTGAGTGCATTGTCACAGTGTTGTACATGTCACTGTGTCCTTCTCCATATCTTTAGCTGTCATGTGAGGTCCATACCATGGCATCCATTATGTGGTGTGGAGGGGTACACCGACCTACATGTCCATAGCTGACTCACCATGTCCGCTGACACATACCATGTGCAGGTATTCCAGGGATAGTGTGCCACTGTGAATATCATTGGGGCCACTATTGTACACATTTATGACCCTGTTCACCCCTGACACATGCAGTGGTGGGCAGCCAATCACATATCTGGTGGTTACTGGTGTAGGTGATCTGGAATGTGGTATGGTACTCCAGATTTGACACTGGTGTTCACTCCATGCCTTTGTCACCAGGCACCTGTTGCAATATATCTGTACACATGTGCCTCACTCAGAATTTATATACATCTCTCTCTCTCTATATATATATATATATATGATATATATATATATATATATATATATATGTATATAGATATATCTATATGTATATGTATATATATATATATATATATATATATATATATATATATATATGTCCATATACATATACACATCTATATATTGATGTACATATATTGCTATAGATGTGGAGGGGCACAGAGGGGTGTGAGTGACAGAGGGGTGGGACAGGCTGTGTTGCAGGTCGTCATATACAGTCATATCTGTAGGTAGTCAGATCAGTCTGTCTATGTATATGTATCTACATATATCTATATCTGTATGTGTGCATTACATAGATATGTTTGTACACTATTCTATCTACATCTGTCTATGTATTCCTACATCTCTCTCTCTATGTATGTATACATATATGCATATTTTATATATATATATATATATATATATATATATATATATATATAGATATATATACACATACATATGTTGACATACATACGTATCCATATGTTAGACAGGTATATCAACATATTTGTCTACCATACTGTATACACACACTAACATACTGCTAAACATACATAACTGTGTAACCTACTTTGTACATGGCACTACAACCTACAATCAAACAACATTGATATGTGCACATAGATGCTTTCACATACAAATGTATGTACAGCCTTCACTGATAGTTGCTGTATGTCCCCTGCCCTTTACACATCTTCATATACATATGGATACAGACCAATGACACATATGGAGGGTTCACAGTATGTAGACCTTTATAGTATTACTTTACATTACCTGTGTTTGTCACAGCTGCTTGTGTTGCTGTCTGGTTCTCTGTCCTGCTGCTCCACTTCCCAGTTGTCAGCTTTCAGGTAGCTGTTGCTGAACAATTTGTTTCTGTCTGCTTAATTGCAGTTTTCTCTGTCTCTGTCTCTGTCTCTCTCTCTCTCTCTCTCTGTCTGTCTCTCACGTCCTTCTCAGGGTGCAATGAAAGTATTGCATGTGTGGACATGGAGTACAACATACTTTTGTAGGTATCTGCATATGCCCATGTGATGGCCTCTGCACCAATTGTTAGCCAGCATTTGCTAATTGCATGCAGCCAGTTGTGTACTGATTGCAGTTCTCACTGTGATTTCAGAACAGTGCTATAAAAAGGTATGTGAGATAGGCGTAGCCCTTTCAGATTTTAAGGGCAGGGACCATGCTGTTATGCTGTGGACAATGTTCTGTGAGTGTAAAGGTTGGTATCTCTCTCATATTTCCAGGTGTGTTGTAGATTAACATTCCTCCATTCATTTCTCCAGTTTCCTGTACTAACTGTGTATGTACACTGACACTTACAACTACTACTACTGTTAATGTGTGTGTGTGTGTGTGTGTGTGCTTTCCTTTCACTTTTGCTTGCACTCTGTTGCTAAGGCTTCAATAGTTGCCCTTTACAGTCACTACTTGTATGCCTGCTAGGTGTCTTGACTGTAGTGTGCTGCTGTAGCTTTCCTATTTTCCATGTACATTCACACCTTGGAATGCTTGCTATATCTGCTAGGGTGTTACAGCATGCAGTGTGGTCTGGCCATGGTGTGGGCCTTGACATCTATTAGGGTATTTGAGTATGCTGCTGAGCAGGCCCCAGAGACTTTCAGGTTCATCTATGTGCCTCATGGAATGGTACATATCAGTGGGGTACACCCATTAAAATGTCTGGTATGCTGCAGTTGTGACTGTGGGTTAGCATGAGCATATGTATTACTACACTTTTTCTGCCATGCAAGTGGTGAATACTTTCCGGACTCCATAGTTACCATTGCATGTGTTACACCTTTCTGCCTACTGTTTGTACATTTCACATGGGGTCTGTGGGGCATCCCTGTAAGTAATTCACTGTTGCTATGTCTAGGCTCTTAACTATTCAAATATGGTGGTGTCGGACCCGTCATGTGTACAGATATTTGCAGGTTGTCCACATTTCTGCCTCATATTTTGGTCAATATCTCATGCACACCTTTTTCTGGCAAGTCACTCTGGGCTCAAGTCAGAATATGGTGACAAACATTCAAGTTCAGACTGCATACCCTTCCAAACATCCCACAAAGTGCAGACCCTGTTACTTTCTGAACTGTCTGCGTTTGTTGTAACATTATTTGTAATGTGTCCCTGGTTTTGGGCCTTTGCTCCACATATTTTATTACTTGGTCCAGATGTGTTCCTGTAAGAGGTTGTGGGGTATGGGCAGTGCTTATCCTGCTGTGAGTATGTGTGTGTCTTGCAAGGTGCTATAGTGACATTATTACCTACTAGCTTCCAACTAGCATGGCTGTTTCTGTTCACACACTACTATTATGGAAATCCACTAGTTTTGATAGTAATTCTAAATGTCATGCTTTGTGTACTACACATCTATATTCCCTTTACATTCATTCCTACTATTACATGATATATTTACTTTAGCACAATGTTCTTGTATAAGAGTCATGGCTTAGTGGTAAGTCATGCAGACTACAGTTGCCAAGGTCCTGGGTTCGGGACTCACAGTGGGATTTTATTTTGCTTTTGAACTGAGTACAGGACCTGTCAATCAAAGTGACTAAGGCACTTTTAAGCAGTTGTAACCGGGTTAGCGCTGGTTTTGCTGAGCTCATGCATGCGCACTGGCGGTTAGCTCCGCGCAAACAAGCGCACACCCGATTACAACCACTTAAACGTGCTTACTCTTGCACACACCCGCGCTATTTTCTTTGAAAGAAAAGAAAAATGGGGAGACAGGAAAGAGTTGAAAAAGGGGTCACAAAGAGGGTAAGACAGTAGGGAAACAAGCTTGGGATGTGCAGGAGGGATGTAGGTAAGGCCCATAGCTGCCCATTTCTTCATCAGCAACAGCTGTGCATATGTATGTAATTTGGTGTGACATTTGAAACCTTCCACCCCTGAGAGAGGTGTCAGGACAACAATAATACTTGTTGTACAGCCAATTGGAATTGATAGGTTCCATGTCCAGTAGACATGTGCAGAATGGGCAGCTATGTATGGGGCGTAATTTTTTTGTGGGTACAGAGTGCCCTTTTTTTTTTTTTTTCAGGTGAGAGTGGTATGTCAGGTGAAGGTAGTCGGTACAGCTGGGGAAGTAGGTTGGGTAGGTAAACAGACAAGACAAACAAGCCGCATACAGGGGTGGTGTATGACACGTGTGGGGGGGTTACACAATTGATGGGGACGGAGGTTTGGATATCCAGAGCCCATGAGCCCACAGATGGCAACAGTGGAACTGATATCCCCACCCATAGGCAGTTGCCACTGTTCCTTCACTGCCCAGGACGGGGCTGTGCTGGGGGGCTGTGTAGGTGGGGCAACAGGCATGCCCGTTAGTTGTGCCACCCGTGCCTCGAGCTGGCGTAGGGGCTCAAGGACAGAGTCCCGAATCTCCCTACGCACCACAGTCCGGACACTACGGAGGGTGAGTGGTGGATCTCCTCCGGCCACACTTGCAGAGGCGGGGCGAGCCCCATCCCCTGCAGCGCTTCCACCGCAGGTGGCACAGGGCCACCGGAGGAGGGTCCGGACTCGGCAATAGTGCCAGGTGCACTCGCCAGCTGAGGTGGGAGAGGTGGGTCCGCTGGAACCCACCTTCCCTGTCATACTATGTTTTGCATTATGTCATGACAGTTTGGGTTAGCGACATATAATACCATTCACAATTAGTTGTAACAGCATGCATTAGTATTCCCATTAACCAAACACCCAGATATTCACACCATTGAACAGCGTGCATAACACATGCATAATTTGAACAGAAGTACACAGTCCAACAACATGCAGGGTTAATTGATGGCAACAGGCCATCAGGTGTGGATGTATGAACAGGGCAGATGCATCAACAGACATGCAGATATATATGACCCAACAGGACAAACGTCCAGGGGTGTTAATTATGATTGCACATACCATTTTCACGTGGAATGGGTTATATGTAGTTATAGGGTGGGGTGAAGAAAGTAATATTAACACCTTCGAATAACAATACATATGCTGTACATTTCTAATAGCTACAGTTATATACACACTACTGTTCTAACTACAGTTTCCTATATGATAACTATTTCAACTTGGTGATAGGACTGTTAATGCAACATCAATATACATTTTATGGTTCTTCATACACATTCATATCTAGCTTTGTTCAGCTACATAGGTTCATAGGTTCATAGGTTCATACTAGGCTATCTGCCCAAGGGCATTTATAAGTCTAGCCCATAGTTATTTGGCTTTCGCCACCCCTTTAGTTTGACTAAAACTATGCCTATTATTTTGCTATGCCTCTGTCAAGCAGTGACACTGAAGTAATCCCTGGGGTATATCTGCGATCCCCCATCCATTGGTCAAGATTCCTCTTGAACAAGGCCAGCGAGGTGCTCTGCCTCACATGTACCGGGATTTTGTTCCACAGCATAGGGAGTCTCTGGGTGATGAATCTGTCCCTCCAGCATGTTCTATTAATAACCGTGTCAAGGTTTAAGTCTCCCTCCCTTGTGGTTCTGAGGGATCTAGATTTTTGAGGTGAAGCATATTCATCAAATCAGGGTTTGACATGGCCTTATATGTCAGGCACAGGTCACCTCTGAGCAAGCGGTATGAGACTGAATAGAGCTGGAGTTCTTTCAGTCGGGCAGCATAAGACATATTTTTGAGACCCTTTATCCTTTTTGTGAGGAACTTTTGGGGCCTTTCCAGCTGCTGCAGGTGTCGGGTCAGATACATTCCGAATGGGGCATTGTACTCAATCATAGGTCTAATGAGTGATGAGTACAGGGGACGATGACCTCCTTGATCTAGATGTGAATCCCTTCATGATCACGTGGGCAATGTAGAAGGTTTTCCTAACTACCTTAGCAACATGAGTGTCAAGCGAAGGCTACTGTCAACCTGGGTCCCCAGATCCCTGATGACTTCTTCTGTGCTCAGTGGATTGCCACCTATATGGTAGCTAGGGGTAACCTTGTTTTTCCCGAAGGGTATGACTATGCATTTCTTGGCATTTAACTTTAGGCCATGGCTCTGGCACCAGTTATCTGTTTCTGTGAGGCCCTTCTGAAGGATATCTGTGTCAGATGTGTTTTCGACTATGGCCAGTTTGCAGTCATCTGCAAACTTTGTCAGCCATAACCCTCCTGTGTTTGCTTGTACTTCAGAAAAGTAGATGCCGAGCAAGAGGGGACCCAGGACTGAGCCCTGTGGGACACCACTTGTGACAGGCTTTGAGTCTGACATGGCTCCAGCAACTCTGACCCTGTGGGTTCTGTCACTTAGCCAGTTTGCAACCCATCTTGTGATGTATGGGTTTACATTCAAGCTGATGAGTTTTTCGATGATACCTGAGTGGGGTATTGTGTCGAAGGCCTTTGCCAGGTCAAGGTAGGCTGTATGGACTGCCTTTCCCTCATCAATGGCCTTGGTGACTGTCTCGAAAAGTCAACCAAGTTTAAAAGGCATGATCTGCCTTTGACAAAGCCAAACTGGGTTGGATCCAAAGTCTGCAAGTTCCCTATGTCTTTATTTATGAGTTCCATTGCTTTGCAGATAAGGCTTGTCAAGCTAATGGGACGGTAATTTCCAGGGTCGGTGGAGGCACCGCCCTTGTGAAGTGGGACCACAGTGCGTCGCCACTCCTTGGTGCGTATCCTGAGGTGAGGCTAAGATTAAACAGCTGTCCTAACTGCGGGTTTAATTCCTCATTGAGTTCATGGAGCACACAGCCGGGGACACCATCCGGTCCCATGGATGCTGTGTTTTTTGCTTTGGAGAGAGCAGTTCTCACCTGGGCGTTGGAGATGTTTGGGGGCTACAATCCTCTGGTATAGATATCTCTCCTTTTGGGAGGGGGAGAAGTTTGCACTGAACCTGTCAGCCAGTATGTTGGCAATGTGTGTAGGTTCAGTAATCTTCACATCATTTTGAACTACTTCTGAGCATATCTGGGAGTTTCCTCCTAGGTTTCTAACATAGCTAAAGAAGGCCTTATGATTGTCTTTTGAGTCCTTGGCGATTTTTCTCTCAAAATTTGCCTTGGATGATTTTATGAGAGCTCTTAGTTTTTTACTTATAATGATCAAAGGTGTCTTACCTTTCAAGGATTTTGCTCTATCTTGTAGTAGCTTCCTCCTTTTGTTGTAGAGCTTGTTTATGGCTGGGGACCACCAGACTGGACGCTTGCCTTTGGTACAAAGAGTCTTAGTTTTGTTTGGGATTGCCTGATCCATGCAGTCCTGTAGGTGCTGGTAGAAGGCATTTGTAAGTGATTCAGCGGTTTGAGTAATGTTTACCACTGGCTCAGGGGCCTTAAAGGAGACCACACTAGTTTTTAGAAGTGTGAAGTCGGCTTTTGAGAAGTTTTTCACTGTGGTCTTTTTTATTTCAGGTGGGGGCGGGATGAGGACCTCCAGCGAGATTAGTTTATGATCGGATCTCAGCAGTGAGGGGTATACTTCGGTGTTGAACATTGTGATCCCATGTTCGTGATGATGAGATCAAGTATGTTTTCTCCTCTTGTGGGGATGGTGACTAGTTGTTCCATGGCATTTGAGTTTATGAACTCCAGGAACCTTTGGGCTAGAGTGTTTGGGCTTGAGTAGTGTTCCCAGTCTATATTAGGGTAGTTGAAGTCACCTAGTATGATGGTGTTTGGAGATACATTTATCCCTCCATTGTTTTCAGGAAGGCCATGTGAGGTTCCTGAGTTTGAGAGGGTGGCCTGTAACATGCTACAAATTGCAGAGCAGTCTTGCCTATGGTTAATTGCACCTGGATGGTCTCCGATGCATCGTGCATTGCCACCAACCTTGAGGTGTGGGTGTCCTTTATGAATATGGACACCCCCCCTCCTTTCTTGGTGTTTTCCGGATTTTGAGGCCGGGCATGATATGAGGTGAAACCTGATAGTGCTGGGGTGCTCTCAGGAGCCTTGAACCAGGTTTCTGTCACAGCACAGACATCGATGTTCTCCATACTGAGAAGGGCCTCGAGTGTGCATCTTGAGATTGAGACTTCTGGCATTGAGCAGCATTACCCTTAGTTTTTACTTTTTGTGTTCTAGGGTGGTAGGTTTAGAATTTGAGCCTTGCCTAAAAAGGCACTATGGGGTGGCAAGAGCCTTTGCCAATATCCGAAGCCTAGGGGAGACAGGTGCAAGCCGTCCCTTGAAGCAGCGTGGCTTGTCCAGCATGTCATCCCAGGCAGACAGACATTGGATCCCCTTTGAATGACACCAGAATTTAAGCCAATTATTAAAGCTGATCATCTTATCACTGTATTGTGGCATCATTCTAGGGGAAGGTAGGATACTGCTCAAGGTCAGGGTCATACCTGCCTGGGCTACATAATCAGAGAGCTCCTCAATGTCTCTTTCATGTAGTCCAAGGAGGTACGTCTCAGGTCGTTGACACCAGCGTGGACAATGACTGAGTACTTGTACCTGCTGTTGAGAGACCTGAGTGCTTGTGTTATGTGGCGGATTCTAGCGCCCGACAGGCAGCTTACTGTGACCTTCTCCTTACTCAGTCTGGTGAGCGGGACGTCAGTGTGTCTAACTATGGAGTCACCTATGACAAGTATGTTTGGTGTTGTATTTGGCCTTAAGGGCAGTGACTGCTTTGCACACTGATTTTGTTGTTTATGTGTTGTTTGTGTGGTGTATTGAGTTTGCAGTTGCTTGGGTGTCTGCTTTGGAGGCCTCTGCTGTTTAGGTAAATTTTACTCAGAGCCTCCAGTATGTCTTAGTGTGTTTATGTGTTTGATTCAGTGGTGTGGTTGAGTTATGTGAGACTGGTATTGTGGTGTGTGTAGTTTCCTTCTCCTCCTGCCTGGTCTTGCCAGTCCTGAGTTGAGAGAGCTCAGCCTCCAGTCTGGCTAAATAGCTGCATCTCTCACAAGTGTTAGTGTTACGTGGGAGGAGGAGAGGGTTGTCCGTGTACATGAGGCAATTGTAACATTGTCTCAGAATTCCCAGATTCACCAACTGGGCAGGAGAGGACGCCAGCATCTGACCCTTCGACATGCTAGAAAGAATTATGAGTTGGTATGAGACATCAGGGCTACATTTGCTTTATATAGCTGTAGACAAGTGTGGATGTTTGGTATATCAGACAAACATCCTATCTGCATATTGCAGACTGAGAGAAACATATCCTGATTTTGGGATACACATTCCAGATGCAGCAACACTTTGAACAGATTTTGCTGTTTGGTTTTGAATCTCACATGCATTTCATTCTGTCTTGACTGCAGTATACTTTATTCAGGGGTTATTACTACTGTATTGCTGGATTCATGGCACTTTCTCACACTCTCTCACTTGCTTTTATTTTACTATTCAGGATGGTACTTCTAGGCTTTATTGACATGTTTTAACAGTAGTTATTACAATCCTTTCCAGCAGTCTCACTTCTGTCATGTTTCAGTATTTCCACAGGGATATATTTCACACATGTGATTTCATCATCTTCTGCAGCTATACTTTTCAGCCTGCTGCAGGTTGTGTACTATTTTCTTACAGGCAGGGCATTTTTATTTCAGAATATATGTCGGACAGTTTCATGTTTAGGTTAAACTTACAGGCTGAAAACTCTTGTAATCAAGCAATACTTGCATACACTTTCACACTGTTACTTGCAGATTTTATTCCTTACTGACTACACTGCACTCTTTTGCTGACTGTCATACTTTTATAATTCTTTACAGTTACTGGTAGTGGATTACTGACCTGCCTGGTGGCGCAACCGCACCAGCCTATCGCCATAGGCTCTGTGGTTCGCAGAATGGACACCTGCAGCTGTAATATAAATGAAGTAATATTGGAATACACATCTCCATGATATCAGCTAGTTTACTTTTTTACATACATAATTAAATGTTACTTACTCAGTAATGGGGCGTTGGGTGTTTGCCGGGCCTCCTGGATCCAAAGGTTCAGTTGGTCCTGCTTGCGTCTCTTCAGGTCCGCATGGTGGTGACGGACCTGCTCACCAGTCCTTGGAATCTCTGTGGCACTGGTGAGATCATGAGCCAACCGGTCCCACGCCTCAGCCCTGTATGCTCCCCAGAGGACCTGACCCTGCATGAGTTGGGCCTCATGATTGTGGACTAGGAGCCAGGCCATGTACCTGGACTCCTCAACACCCCACCTCTGTGCTCGAAAGCGACTACCCTCTCCTACTCCTGACATTCTGCCTGCAGGTCTGTTCTACAATCGTTTATGCTGTGTATTCCCGCCTATGGGGCTTATATAGTCCGTTTTTCCCGCACATATCTGTGATTGGCCATTTTGGAATTGTATCAACTTCAGTAAACCTGCATTGTCATGCTGTAGTTTGTATTCATTCCTATATATTAGCTATTATTGCATTAACAGGTACTGCTGTTGTGGCTTAGTGGTTCTGTACCTTGACTGTGGTGTATAGTATCCTGGGTTCAAACCTGGCCACTGCTTTTTATTTTTCATGACTGTCTAGACATGCTGAGGGGTGTGTCTGTGTAAAGGCAGTTTTGATACGGCTTGCTCAACGTTGCCCGTCGGTTAGCTTGTTTGCGCGGTGCGCAGCTAAGCGGGTGCGCTTGGTTTAAGCCTCATTTGGCTATCGGCACGCATATTACGCTCAGCTCAGCTAGGGGCACATAGATTCAGCATGTTAAACCACTGCTCAGCTACGGGCACTCATTTTGCACCAGTTAAACCACTGCTCATCTATGGGCACATGCACTCACTCTGTTAAACTGTAGCTCAGCTATGAGCACATCTGGCATTTTTTCTTCTTTTGTTACCTCACATGTCTTCAATATAAATGGGCTATTTCATTACATTTTACATGAATTGTGGTTTTATGTGTACATATTTGTCAGGGACTTGTTTCCTGCTTATTTTGCAAAAAAAAAAAAATTGGTGTTGTGGGGGCTCGAACCATGAATGCCTGCTCTTCAGCCAACATCTCTACCGCTACGCTATTGCTTCTTGGCTTATTTTGCATATTTAGTTCTTATATGCTTTCCCACTGACTGCTAACTGTAGCTGCGCTACGGGCACGCCCGCGCAAATGAGCGCACTCACGGTTAAACATCTTTACAATTTAAAGAAAAATATAACATGTTCATTTATATATCTTTTATATTTATAGTCTGTAGGGGCATGTGTTGTGTTTATTCACATTTCCGTGGACTCTGTTGTGGGTGTTTACTTTAGGCACTTTTACACTTCTGGGGGCGTGTCCGCTTGCAGGGCTCGGCCTACGGACACGCCCCCTAGTGTCTTACACGGACCATGTTAGACTTAGGTGTGATTCAGCATGCTCTCATGAATATGCAAAGCATGCTGACATCACTCTGTTTAACTGCAGCCTCCGTGTAAGAGTTATAACTCTTACACGGAGGCTTCGTGAATCCTGGGGTATGACTTTACATTGTGATTGCTTAGAATATTGCACTTCATCAGTTGTAGTATGATATAGTCTGAGGTTCATATTGCACATGTATGGTGTGGTGACTCACTCCTGATTATTGGGTAATAGCATAAGAAATCAGGCTAACTGTAGCAGTTATTGAAGCAATTTGCCAGAGTGGTTACTATAGCTGGTGTGACAATATGAAAGACTATTCAGTATTTTCAGTACTGTATTACCAGTTACATGTTTAAAATTGTACCCATGCTCAAAATAGACTTTTACTCTAACATAGCTCTTGCCCATTATGGTTAGCCACACCCATTCATTTGTTTCGTATACATTCCTTGCTTTGAAGCCACCATTATGAATAATATAGATGAAGTTTTGAGGAAATATGTTGCTCTGTCTATAGATTTAGTTTACTGGCAGGGTAAATATAACATAGAGATTTCTGCTGAGGAAATGTCTGTGATTCATGCTCCAAGAAGAACACTGGTCATGCTCAAAATAGGACCAAACAGGAATTGAAGTGCATGGAAGCAATGAGAGTCATAGCCAATCAAATGAATGGATGAATAGCATGCTAATAGTTATGAGGCAGGGCAAATTAAGGATATGAGTAGATCTTTAAGACCTGGACAAGTAAATCAGTCATTCTCCCAAGACTTATTATTCTTTTCACATTTTAAGAATATATGATACCGGCCAACTTTCTTTTGGCATTTCCAGCATATACCTTCATTGGTTTTAAACATTCTACTTGATTTTATATGGAATAATTTAAACTCTATGAAAATATTTCCATGTAAAAACTTTTCATTAAGTGCTGGATTCATTTAAACCTTCAGTGTTTAAGATCAAACCTTTGCTTTTATTATTATCGATAATAAATTATAAAGATTAACATAATTACATAGGTTCATTGGTGGATACTAGGCTATCGACCCAAAGGTATTTACAAGCCTAACCATGTGTACCCAATATTATGTTAGAGAAATCCAATATAAAAGATCTTGCCTAGACTCAAGATCTTAGTCAGCAATGACTGTCCATATCTAAGAGGGTCATAGGTCAAATCCCCAGCAAGAATTTACAGTTTCTCATCCAGTCGTCCAGGCTACACTTAAACATGGTCATAGAGGGGCTCTGTTTGATGTGAATTAATAGCCTATTCCAGAGGAGCGGCAACCTCTGTGAGACATACTTGTATCTCCATCAGGTCCAATTTATGTCACAGGCCAGGTTAAGGTTCCTGGAGTGGGTGACCCTTGTCCCATTTGACTTGAGGATGTGCAGCATTTTCATTAGGTTTGATCTGAGATTGCTCTGTAGGCCAGGCACAAGTCTCCTCTAAGTAATCTGTATGCTGCTGAGTACAATGACAGTGACTTCAGTCTGTCAATGTATGATATGCTGGAGACCCTGAATTCTGTTGGTTAGAAATCTCTGAGGTCTCCCAAGTTGCTGTAAGTGCTTGGTAAGGTACACATTAAAGGGAGCATTGTAATAAATTATTGGCCCATTGAGGGTCGAGTACAGGGGAGTTATGACCTCTTTCACTTTTGAGGCAATGCCTTTGCTGATGAGGTGTGCAATGTAGAATGCCTTCCTTACCACAGTAGACACATGGTGTCAAAGTTTTGGCTACTGTCAACTTGCGTTCCCAAGTCTTTCACTGCTGAGTTGTTACTTAGGGTATTATTATTTATATGATACTCTGCAGGGATATCATTTTTACCAAAGGGTATGATAATGGATTTTGTATTACTGAGTTTGAGTCCTGGGCTTTGGCACCATTCACTGGTTTGTGTAAGTCCCTCTTGAAGTATATTGACATTGTTTGGGGATTAAATTATTGCACCTTATTTGCAGTCATCAGCAAACTTAGTCAGCCACAGCCCCTCTGTTTTGGCTTGAACTTCTGAGAAATATATTCCAAACAATAGGGGGCCCAGCACTGACTCCTGTGGAACTCCATTGCTGACATGTCT
Organism: Protopterus annectens; assembly: GCF_019279795.1. Lineage (NCBI taxonomy): Eukaryota > Metazoa > Chordata > Ceratodontiformes > Protopteridae > Protopterus > Protopterus annectens. The sequence goes on from NC_056725.1 coordinate 813,393,726, forward strand.
GCTGGTTGAGGTAAAGTCCCCAACTTTGACTGAGTATGATCTCTCAGTGAGCCAGTTAGGAACCAACCTGACCACATAAGGGCTGATATTCAACTGGGAGAGTTTATCATTGATGCCCGAATGTGGGACTGTGTTAAAGGCCTTCGCCAACTCAAGGTAGGCTGTGTGTACAGATTTGCCCACATCCATGGCTCTGGTGACATCTTCAAAGAAGTCCACCAGGTTTAACAGGCATGACCTGCCCTTGATAAAATGAAACTGTCAGATCAAGGGTTTGGAGGTCACCTATATCCTTATTTATAAGATCCATGATGATTTGTTCTATTGCCTTACAGATAAGGCTGGTTAAGCTTATGGGTCTATAGTCCTCAGGGTCTGTTGATTTACCTCCTTTATGAAGGGGGGTTGACGGTTGCTGTTTTCCATTCAACAGGGACAAAACAAATGCGCAGACTGTAGTTGAAGAGAGTGCCTAATGGAGTTGCTAACTTATGTTTTAGACCATTTAAAATGCAACCTAGGATGCCATTCGGGCCTATAGAGTCTGTGTTTCTGGCCTTAGAAAGAGCATTAATGACTTGCTCTTTGGAGATGCAAGGTGGGGGATATGTAGAGGGAATGCTTTGTGTAATGTTAGTAGAGGAAAGGGGGGTGAAATTTTCATCAGACCTGTCAGCTAATAGGTTAGCTATTTTTGCAGGATCAGTGTGTGTGATGCCATCCACAGCTAGTTCACCACACGCCTGGGTTCTACCTTTTAGATTACAGATATAGCTGAAGAATGTCTTATAGTTATCTTTAGCTATGGCTGCTAAATTTTTTTCAAAGTTGCCCTTAGAGCATTTTACAAGCTGTCTTATTTATTTGTTGAAGCAGAAGTGGGTGTGCTTTCAGTGCTGGGACCTCTATTTTTTATTCTTAGACAGCAACTTCTTCCTCTTGTTTTATAACTTATTAATGCTAGATGTAGACCAGGGAGGCTTGTTTTTTTTTTTTTTTTTTTTTTGAGGATTTTGTTTTGATCCTATTGGGTACAGCTGTGTCAATACATTTGTACAAGACATTTGTGTATACTTAGTATAATAGTCAGTGCCATCTCTGGGAACAGGAGCTTGGAAGTTATTTATGCCATCCCTTAGGTTCATAGGCTCATAGGTGTGTCCTAGGCTAATGGCCCCGGGGCCCTTACAAGCCTAGCCATAGAATTACCCAGGCATCGTGCCACCTGACCTTAGTTCCCAGTGCCTCTGTCGAGTAGAGCCACTGGAGTTATCCCCAAGTTGAATTTTCTATTTCCCATCTGCTCATCAAGATTTCTCTTGAAGAGGGTCAGCGAGGTGCTCTGTTTGACATGTATGGGAAGTCTATTCCATAGCATGGGCAGTCTCTGGGTTATGAACCTGTCCCTCCAGTACATTCTGTTGATTGTGGTAATGAGGTTGAGGTCTCCAGAGCGTGTGGTGCGGAGGGATTGGGATTTCTTTAGATGTAGCATTTCTAAGAGAACTGGGTTAGACATGGCTTTGTAAGTCAAGCAGAGATTGCCTCTAAGTAGGCGATACGAGACAGAGAATAGTTGGAGTTTTTTTGAGTCTGTCCATATAGGACAAGTGTTTAAGGCCTAGGATCCTCTTTGTGAGGTACTTTTGCGGCCTCTCCAGTTGTTGCAGGTGTCTAGTGAGGTACATGCCAAATGGGGCATTGTACTCGATGATTGGCTTAATGAGGGAAGAGTAGAGGGAGACAATGACCTATTTCTTCCTGGATGCATAACCCTTAGTAATGAGATGTGCCACATAGAAGGACTTTCTGACCACAATGGCAATGTGGTGATCAAAAGAGAGGTTGCTGTCAACCTGTGTTCCCAGCTCTCTTATAACGCCTTCTGTGTTCAGTGGACTACCAACAATGTGGTAATTCATGGGAACCAGGTTTTTCCCAAAGGGGATGATGACAATTTTTTTGGCATTAAGTTTAAGGCAATGGTTCTGACACCAGTCCTTGGTCTCAGTGAGGCCATTTTGTAGGATGTCAGCATCACTTGGGGAGTTAATAATAGCTCCCAACTTGCAATCGTCTGTAAACTTTGTCAGCCAGAGTCTCTTCTTGTTGGCCTGGACGTCAGAGAAGTAGATACCAAACAGGAGAGGACCCAGGACCGAATCCTGTAGGACTCCACTCGTGACTAGTCAGCAGTCTGACTTGGAGTTAGCTACTTTCACACTGTGGGTTCTACTTGTGAGCCAGTTTGCAACCCACCTAGTGATATAGGGGTTGATGCCTAGCTTAGTAAGTTTTTCTCTGATTCCTGAGTGGGGAATCCTATCAAAGGTCTTGGCCAGATCAAGGTAGGCTGTATGAACCACCTTGCCTTCATCCACAGCTCTGGTGACTGACTCAATGAAGTCGACCAAGTTGAGCAGGCATGATCTACCCTTCACAAAACCAAACTGTGTGGGATCTAGAGTTTGGAGATTCCCCATATCCTTGTTTATTAGGTCGATGATAATGCGTTCCATAGCTTTGTATATCAGACTCATCAGGCTAATTGGGCGATAGTTCCCAGGGTCTGTAGTCACTCCTTCTTTGTGAAGAGGGATGACTGTAGCAGTGCACCATCATTTGGTAGGGACAAAGCCTGGGGTGAGGCTGTGATTGAACAGGGCACACAGGTGAGGTGCCAGTTTACTCTGTAGTTCATGTAGAACACAGCCATGGATATTGTCAGGTCCTATAGAAGCTGTATTCTTGGCCTCGAACAGCGCTGTTATAACCTGTACAGCAGTAATACTGGGTGCCTGGCAATGTACTGGTATTGTGATTGGTCCTTTGGGGGGGGGGGTAAAGTTGGCACTGAATCTGTCCGCCAGTATATTGGCAATATCTTTTGGAGGTACCATTGTGCAGTAGCTCAGAGCAAATCTGGGTATTGCCGTGGAGATTCTTTACATAACTATAGAAGGCCTTGTGGTTGGCCTTACTATCTGTTGCAATTCTGTTTTGATAGCTAGCTTTAGTGGATTTGATGAAGGATCTCAACTTTTTGTTGAGGCTAATAAGGGTTTTTTTCCAGTCTTGGGACTTCACCTTATTCTGCATCCATTTCCTCCTTCTGTTGTAGAGTTTGTTTATGACAGGAAACCAACAGATTGGCTTCCTTTTTTTGGAGGAGAGCATCTTGGTTCTATTGGGTATGGTGAGATCCATGCATTTGTGTACATGTTCGTACAGTGCATCGGTGTATGATTCGGCAGCCATGCAACTATTCTCCATTTGCATGGGTGCCATGAAGTTAGCCACCTCTGTTTTTAGGAGCCAAAAGTTAGCTCTGGAGAAGTTTTTCATGGTGGTTACCTTTGCGGTGGGGTGGGAGGGATGTGGGTGGGGTATAATTAGCTTTGATGAAATTTTTTAGCTTGATTTCACCAAAGAGGGGTTCAGGTGTTATAGCTACTTCAAATGTGACTGATTTGTGATCAGATTTGACCAGTTAGAGTCCTATACTCGTGGTGGTGCAACTGTCACCCATGCTGGTGAGGACCAGGCTGACAATCTTTGAGCCCCTTGTGGGGATGCATACTATATGTTCCAGTGCATTAGTGTTAATAAAGTCCAGGAACCTTTGTGTGAGCATGTTGGTACTCGTGTAAGTTTCCCAGTCACTGAAGGGATAGTTAAAATCGGCCATGATTAGAGTGTTTGGTTGTAATTTGATTGACTCAAGTAGGTCCAAATAAGCAGAGTGGGTATCTTGGTTCATTGAAGGAGGCCTATAGCTAACAATGACTTGAAGGGAGGTTTACCCACACTTAGCTGAACATGGAGTAAGTCCATGGAGTTTTCCCGTCTAACCAGTCTAGTGGTGTATTTATCTTTGATAAAGATAGATACGCCTCTTCCTTTGGTTCTCACATAATCATTTTTCGCCCTGAATTTGTGGAAGGCATTGTAGACTTACAAGACCAGGGTATTCTCTGTGGCCCTGAACCAAGTTTCTGTGACTGCACAGACCTCAACATCCTCCAGGGAGCAGAGTGCTTCTAGAGAGTGCAGTTTCTGATTTAAAGTCCCACTGTTTAGCAGCACAACCCTTAATTTATTTGTGAGTGATATTTTCACATTGGAAATTTTGTTCTTGAGACCTTGCCTAAAAAAAGCTCTATGAGGGAGGCAAGTACCTTAGCCAGTAACCGAAAGCCTAGAGGTGACAGGTGAAGACCATCCCTGACAAAGCAGTGTGGTCTGCCAACCATGTTGTCCCAGGCTGACAGGAACTGGATCCCCTTAGAATGACACCAGAAACTAAGCCAATTGTTGAAGTCCATCTTTTTTTTTGTTTATATTGTGGTATCATCCTAGGTGAGGGAAGAGTGCTGCTCAAGGCTAGGGACATACCTGCCTTGGAAACATATTCAGAGAGCCCAAGCATATCTCTCTTCATATAATCCAGTGAGGTATATCTCAAGTCATTCACACCAATATGAACCATGACAGAGTCGTAATACTACTTGTTGTTGAGAGATTTGAGAGCATGTGTGATCTGATGGATCCTGGTACCTGATGGACAGCTGACCATCAACATTCTCTTTGTCCTGCCTGGTGAGTAGGACAGCTGTTTGTCTCACCTATGACTAAAAAATGTGGTTTAGATGTGCTTTGGCTTAGGAGCTTATTTGGTGAAATACTGGTGCTTGTGTTTTTGTGTGTCTTGAGTGCTGTAGGTGCTGTATTAGATGTAGCATGTTTGTGTTTGGAAGGTCTGTAGGGATTAGGTAGGCTTTTATGAGTACCTCTTCGTATGAAAGTTTGTGTTGAGAGCATGGTTTACGTAGGAGGTGTAGTATGTGGGATAACAACCTGTTCAGTGTTACTATTCAGTGCCTGAAAGACCAAGGATTCCAGATTCTTAGTGTAGCTGCATCTCTTACAAATTGTACTTGGGTGATTTAGGTGTAGAGGGTTGTTGGTGTACATGAGGCAGTTGCTGCACTGCCTAAGGATACTCATGTCAATCAGGCTGGTAGGAGAAATGGAGGGAAAATGACCATCCATAATGCTAGGTTAAATCCTGTTTTCACAGTGGGGAGAGAAAATGGAGGGGTGTGATATAAATGGGTGCTCTAAATGGGGTCTGTACTAATGGAAGGGATCTATAAATAGTCTATACTAACAATTTGGAGACTATGGAGAGAGTTACCTGTAGAGGATTTAAACCAAAGAGATTTGCTTATATGCAAGTTTGGGGAAGCCGTGTTTGCACAATGCACAAACATGTGGCTTTTATACCAGCAGGATGAAAGACTTTTCTAAACTTAAACACTCAGGCCAATCAGATAAAACAAAAAAGCTAAGGACCAGTAGTTCGCACCTTGGAGGGGTTGAATTTAGCACCCTACTCTCACTAGAGTACAAACAAACCCTCCCAGTGTGAAAACAGCTGCCTTTGCTCAAGTACAGTAACAAATGGTTTAGAACAGAAGTAAGAGTTCCTGCAATGTTAAGAATCCTTGGAAATAAGTTCACTAACCCTGAGTAATGTTCACAACACACAAAAACTTTGCAAAATATATGGAGTTTTTTTAACAAGTGCAGGCTGAAAAACAGTAATAAATTCAAAAAAAAATAAATAAATGCAGCACATAATTGTTAAATATCACTAAAAAAGTTAGAACAAGTGCAGATGAACTCTATATACTTATATCAGCTTTGTGTTTCCAGATGGTTTTAGAAGCCATCCAATATTTTATTACTAAATTTGGTATCAAATTCTAATTTAATTTATGTAACTTAGATACAGATGGCTTAACATTCCACTAACTATTTTTAATTATAGAAACATACTCCATAACTGCGGTGGTGGTGCTGTGGTAGCGTTGTCGCCTCACAGTAAGACGTTGTCCCATTCGATTCTCAGCTAGAGTGTCTTCTGTGCGTAGACATGCATGCGTGAATGGGTGTGCCTTCGTTGAAGGTTGTGCGTCAGGGCTGGCAACTCGGTACGTAAAAATCTACTGCCAATCATTAGCGAACCGGAGTTCCGCTGTGGCTACCCCTAACCGGGAAAAGCCGAAAGACACAACAACAACTCCATAACTCCCATAAAATTTTTCATTTTGTGAAGTTTTGTTTTTATGTTAAAAATCAATACTCAGCTTGCAGGCTGTGACCAAAAATTTGCATAATTGTATCAACTGAAGGGGTATATACACCCCGTTCAAGAAAATGTACTAATATATATATATATCTATATCTATATATATATATATATATATATATATATATATAGATAGATCTACTTCAGTATATCGAACTTTTACTAGTTCAAACCACATATGGCCGAGACCATATGTTTGAACTCGTAAAAGTTTGAACACTGATGTAAAACCACATAAAACCAAAAAAACACAAAAATAAGCGTCTATAGCAGGGGGGCTACACCCCCCCTGCACCCCCCACACCCCCTTACTTAAATATTCCAATTCCGAGATCGCAGTACATTACGGAAATGGGAAATCTTTCCTTTCCACTCTGTACAGAGATCTCCATTCAGTCAAATTGGACTTTTACAAGTTTGATCAAAATATATATAAACCTTGTAGTATTTACAATAAGAAATAAAGTGAATATCCATTTTATAATATTACTAAGTTTAAATGTGAAATTTCTAAAGGTTTTTAATAAAGTGTTAAATTCTGATTTAGTTAATTCATTTGAAGAACCATTAAAATAATTTTAACTACATACTTATGATAATTTTTAACTATCTTTGACATTTTGTAGGGAAGAAGAAAAAGGTTTAAGGTCTAAATTCTCACATATTAAGGGTGTGAATTGATTTCCATTGAGCATCATAAAATTCATATATCCATAGTTTAAAAAAATCAGTGCCAGGGATTCTTTGTGTTAGGGAATGCAATACCTCCTTTATTCCATGATCTAATGTGATTTACGTATGCAGTCTGGGGTTATGTTGGATGCCATAGAAAACCTAATAGCAACTTGTTGTTTTTCTTTGTTGTTCATTCAACTGAAATAGTAGCTGTTGATTGTGCTATATGCTGACTTTTTTGGTAATAAAATCATTTTTATAAGTGTTGGTCTATCTTCAAATGAAAACACATTATTCCATTTGAAAAATAAAGATTTAACTTTTTCTGTTACATTATTATAATGTTCTTTTACTTTAGTTTCTAAACTATCTGGAATATGAGTCCCTAGATATTTGATACTAGTTTTAATTAAGCCAAAGATATATGTATTTATTAAATTGTTATTCTAAGGTCTGATTTATACAAAACTCTGCTTTACATAATTTATTAACTTCATTTTTGAGACTTTTTGAATAATTTAACATAAATATACATTTTTTTAGAAGATTTGTGTCTTCAACAATTTATCTGCAAATAATTGTATCATATGTGATGTTTCATTCACTTTGAAGCCTTCTATTTTAATATTGTTTCTAATAAAATTGTAAAATATTTGATAATGCAGTTAAGGGAGACTGTGGGTAGCCCTTTGTAGTTTTTTTATTAATTTTAAACCTACTTGATAAAAATGATCTACTTTTAACATAAGCTTTAGAATTTGTATAAAAGTTCATTAGTAATAGAATAATCCATTTAGAATTTTAAGAAATACTTTGTAATATCTAGTAAGTGCAGCACAGTGGTTCATTGGATAAGATCTGTATCTCACCGTGCTAGATTCTGGGGATCAAGCCTGACCACCACTCATCATCTGTGTAGAGACTGAATTTGCTCCATGTGGTTGTGGAGATTTCCTGTGTGTACTCCAGTTACATAAAAGAATTATGCTGGTTAACTTGCTACACTAAAATGTCCACATATATTGCATTTGCTCTTCTCCTTATGCCATAGCTTATAGCCAAAAAGGCTTTGAGCTTCAGTGCTCTTATTTGGTTAACAAATAAATGAATTCAAATAAATTTGACTAATTAAGTTTCAATATTTAAAGCCTAATGAAACTGCATGTCAAATCTGTGTGACTTCTCTGAAATACATAGATCATATCTTAATTGCGGATGGGCTCCAGTAGTTGTCCTTTTTTCCTAGATGAGTGGACCTACAGAAATCACTTGTTTACTCACATTAGAATGAAAACAGTGATTGTTTTTTTTATTTTTTTCAGGGGGTTTGCTACCTGTGAAAACACATTTTCAGTCTGTGCCACATACACACATTATGTCTGAGTTTTAAAAAATCATGACCACCAAAGTTATTTTCAGGTAATTAGCTCTTGTTCTTACATAGCTGAAACAACTTCAGTCAAATGCCAACACAATTAAAACCACTGATGACATGCAGAAACCTGATGAAAATAACCTCTTATACATTTTCTAGGTATGGTGAAGTATTTGTATAAGTTTACTTGCAGCTTGTCAGAAGACACACACACTACCACTAAAGAAGTTACTAGAACATGATGTAGTATGGAGCTGATCAGTAGAACAAGAGAAGAGTTTTGATCTACTCACATTTCTAGCTACTACAGCAACAACTTTCAAGTTCCATGATATGACTACCAATTACTTTGGAAGTAGGTGCCAGTCAACACTGTCTGGGTGCAGTATTTTTGCAAGAGGCTAGACCAACAGCTTACACATCTACATCATTAATGTGTATATATGAATTGTGCACAGAACAAAAAAATTATAATACTCTGTCAAGAAATATCCGCAATAACATCTACAATAAGAGATTTACTGCAGAGCCAGATCATAAATCACTTTAAAACATCGTAAGAAAATTATCGCACAAAAGACAGACTTCTACAATAAAAGTGTTACTGCTTTTGGAGAAATGTGAATTGCAAGTTTAGTCTAAGCATAATAAGTGACACATCCTGATGATACTCCAAGTAGAATACATCAAAATAAATGCAAAGTGCTATGGACTCATTTATCAATATCAGCAAAAAAGTTCCAGGAGTTTAAAGACTTGTAGTAATGATGACCTAAACCTTCAGTTGTTGTGTGATGTCATTATGACTGGATGTCATAACAATGTGAAATCATTACACCCTGCCATTAAATCATGCTTTATACAGCAACACAGATTTTCATGCATTCAAGAATCGTAGTAATCATTCATGTTCAGCTATGTGACATATTGATATCTAAGATACATGAATAATATCTTAGCAAAAGTAAATGCAAGGAAAAGGCTTATAATATCATGTGTTGACCCTATGTGTCTGGGCAGACAGCAGTTAATGCAAAACTGTAATGTTTGTTTTATGTTTATATGTCAGAGTCAGGATGATGAGATCATACTTCATGATATTTTTTATTAACTTGGTTGAAAGTAGGATGTACATACTTGGTGGAATGAAAACGGTCTGAAGCTAAATGCAAAAAAAGTGCAGCATAGTAGCATTTGGCAAAAAAGCTGTTCCCACCTTATACTAAGTGATACTCCTCATCAAACACATATGGTCTTAAGAGACCTGGATACTTATCTAGATAACTCTCTCTCTCTCTAATTTGATCATCATTTTCCACCATAGTCAGGAAATCTTTATATCTGGCCCAGTTAATTTCTAAGGGAATATATTCATGCTCCAAAGAAGTCATCTTACCACTGTACTCTTCCCTTATTCAACCTATCATTGAATAGAGCACCCTGTTTGGTATGTACAAGTTCAAGCATATCACTCAACTGGAAATTTTGAACCCCCCAAAAAACTTCAAAAATCCCAACTGAATAGCACAACTCTCCTTATACTCATGTAATCTACCAGCTGCTCCTACGTGACCTGCCCCCTTGCTTTTTGAGTCACAAAAGACCCAGTCCTATTTGATCGCCTATTTCTTTGCATAATGAGGGGCTCTACAAACACCCTTATTAAGGACCTAAATTTACACCAAGTAAATGAGACTCACTGGGTGGATCAACTTTTAACTCAATACATTCCAGGCCTATGGAATATGTTTCCAGTACAGGTCAAAAAAGTACCATTTTGTCTGCCTTTAAGGCTAGTCTTGATGACTGGATGAGTAGACATAAATTTACATCAGGGTTGTCATGTATACCCTGCTTGATTTGGGAGATGGACACCATTAAGTACTCATAAAGTATGGCAAGAAATTTTAAGTGTCTCTGTTTAAAGTTGTATATCGTTAGGCCTCTTATGGTCCCTTGTACCACTTGTCTAGTATTGCTTCTATGCTCAAACAGTTTCTCCTGTGACGACTATTATTCAGAATTCAGTGATTTGGTGCAGCTACATGATGCTGTGACGCTGTGATTCTATGAAAGAGAAACTAAAGCGAAATGTGATGTTTGTACTGTTCCTTCTCTTATATCAGACAGTAACAGATTTGTAAGCCATTTAAGTTTTGTAAAATCTGTAAGAGAAACTGACCTGTAGAATTGTATCTGTAAGATGACTTAACAGCAACGGGAAGGAGGACTCTATTTATTATTTTATGTGATATTGAAAAATAGGTATACAATCTGTAACCTTAGTCTGCTGGAAAATGTAGTTATAAAAGATATTTCTAACACAGTAATTAATTGCTTGTATGTAATTGCAGGAAGACTATAAAAAATGGTCAGTCAGGAAACTCAGCCAAGAGTCAGGTCCAAGCTATTACCAGCAATTTGTGGAATCCTGTGTTTACTTTTTTCTGGGAGTTAAGCAAATTTAGTTAATTACCTATATTTCCTGAGGGAAAAATAATAAGCTAAAATATTTTAAGCTGGGACAGTGTTAAGTCAATCCTGCTATAAACGTGCTGTGTCGTCATGTATATAAGTTGCTGTTCTTTAATCTGCCTATAACATCTTCTAATAGCAGTTCAGCTAAGGTACAGCATTCCTTTGATGTTAGAGCTGACCAGGTTATTTAACTAGTATTAGAGTTTTTCATTTAAGTATTCTATCTGTATAATTAATCTGATGTTGTCCTTTTCATTTTACTTACTGGGTCTCATATCCAGCATCAGAGCCAACTCAGCCGCATTTCCAAGATTTATGATATGAGTCTCAAGCTCCTTCCTCTCCCATAATGCATCATACATTCTCTATCCCCTCAGATCTCATTTGCTGCCAATCATGTCCAGATGTAGTCCTGAGTCTCGGCTTCAGATAAGTGTTTTTTGGTATTTAAAATCACTGATTTCTCTCTCCTTTTACTGTTATTCCCTATTAGTTATATTTTATTGTAATTTGTATTTGTTATCCTCCCTCTTTGCCTTAGTTTCTCACAGGTGTTAGGGAGCTGCCCTTCCTCCCCTTTCACTTTCTTCTGCGCAGTTGGCACTTTCTTGCTTTCCTGTCCTAAAAAAAAGACACCCTTTTTTTCTTATCGTTTATTTTGTTGAATCTGTGTGGACTGTAGAACAAGTTTTGTGGTTCCTGTATCTGAGTGTGTGTGTGCTAGTGTGGCACAGCTGGAGATGTCTGATAAATGTACAGGATTCAGGACATACACTTCTTGTGGGCACAAAATCCCAAACTCGGATGACCACAAGAAGTGCACCTATTGCTTAGGTCTCAGTCACTTAAATGCTGATTGTGTTATCTGTGTGGCCTTTAATCCTCAAGTCATCTCTGACAGAACAAGCTTATTCTAAAGGGGCTATTACCTTCTTCTGGGGCCAATACCCCCCTCAAAGCCATCCAGTTCAAAGGAACTCAAAAGATGAGCCATCTCTGCCTCCCCAAGGGCTTTGTCAGACCTGCCTGAGAAAAGATACAAATTATCTGATCTGACCCTTTTGGATCTGATCAGGACAAAATCTTCTTTGGATCCACGAACTTTGGATCCAAGCAAGTCTAAAACTTCTTCGGATCTGAGAGTTACATTGGAGCTGACTGCGTGTAAATCCTCTTCAGATACTAGAGCCCCCTCAGATCTAATGGATATGATTTTGCTTTCTGATTCCTCCATGCCGAATAGGGCAACCTCAGATCCTAAGGCTTCAGATCTGCAGGTTCAGAACCATACACTGGTATCTCTGAGCAGGCCATCTCCTCCAACTCCTCTCTCTTGAATCCTACAATCACTAGCAAAATCCAGGCATTAGATATGGACATGATGATGTGGCATTTCCTCAAGGCTCAGATTCAGATGGAGATTTTGCCATCTCCACCCCATCTTGGATCCATGAGCTCTCCTTTACCTGTATTACCAATTTCTGATCCGATCCATGGTTTTGGAATCCCAGGATCCAGATGCCCCAAGATAGTTAATATCAGAGCTGAGGAAACCTCTTTCCTCGACTCCTTCTGTGTCCTTGACCAGCCCTGATCAGTTTTTGTTGCATCATAGTGGGTCTCAGATTTGAGATGTCAGCTCCAGCTCCAGGTATTTAGCTTCATCTCCAACTTTCTCAGATGCGATCCTTCCTCTAGGAGCATCAGCCTTTGACAGTTCAGGTTTGATTCTGTCTGGGGGTCTTGGGTTCACAGTAGGCTCCATTCTTTCTCCTCGGGTAGCTTCAGCTCTGAGGGAAGAGGAGGGTGTCTCTCCAGGTCCTTCAGCCTTCCAGGTCACAGAATGGACTTTCTCTAGAATTAGAGGACAGTCTCCTGTAATCCAGGATCCTCCCCAACCTTTGTCTGAGCTGAGAATTGAGCCTATCCACCCTGTCATAGGTCATCTTTCCCCGCAAGGCCTGCAGTCTATTTCCCTGCAAGAGTTTCCCCTTTCTTATGATAGCTTCCGGGAGCACCCCACAGAAGAGGCCCCTCACAAGAAAAAGTGCAAGAGGAGGCACTTGGATTCCCCATTGGAGTGTTTAACAGAGGACATCGATTTCGATGAGGGAGAAGGATCCCCCAGATCACCACCTGAAGATATCTCCTTTGGAGACATCCTTGAACTCCTTAAGCAAAAAGGTGACTGGTCTTCCCAACCTCCTCCTTCTGAGGAGTCAGTGTTCCTGAAGGCATTCAGGTTGGGCCCATCTACATCCTGGGTAACCCTCCTGGCATAAAAAGTCATAGATTTAGTTTCCCATTGGGCTTGGAAGGAGCTAGGCGCAGTCAAACCAATTCCAAAACATCTGGATATGTTCCTCAGTCCCCCTTCAGACTGCTTACATTGGAACAAAGGAATTCCAGTTGATGCCATGGTTGTGTCAGTAGCCACAAAAAAGGAGCTAGTCTAGCAATCATTTTGGCACATTTTACATGTTTGTAGAGAGACCTGGTTAAAGAATTTACTAACTCTTTTGCTGAGACCTTGTCGGAGAGGGACCTGAATAAGGTTTCCCCCCAACTGGCAACTCTATCTTCCCTTGCTTATTCCTCAATGAGGTTGATCTTGCATACTGAAGAAGGCACCTCAAGAGCAGCTGGTACAGGCATAGCCATTAGGAGACATGCCTGGATGAGGCTTTGTGATTTTGTGGAACCCTTCAAGGTGTCTTTTATTAATTCCCCATTTAACAGTTCATCCTTATTTGGACTATCTGTGAAGGAAATGCTTACCTGCAGCGAGCAAGAAGGAAAGACCTTGCCTGTTTGTGGGGATCAAGTTTTCCACCCCCTCAGAGGACCTCCTCAAGGAATCAGTGAGGTGGGAAGAAAACTTGGTTCAGAAAAGCTCAAAGTCCTTTCTAGGATCTGCATGGGGACACATCCCCCAGAGGCAGAGGAGGAGGTTTCAGCAGTAGGCACCACCTGAGAGGCAGGGGGGGTCTGCAGAATCAGGGCTTCAGGGATCCTTTTCCCGATAAGCCCTATCAATGCTTCTAAAGGGCTGCCTGACTGTCTCTGGAGGCAGTCAGGGGTCATCTATCCCTCGACCTAGATGCCTGGGCAAACATAACAAACAATGCCTGGATGCAAAAGATAATATCCAGGAGTAATTACATTCCCTTTTCCCTTTCACCTCCAAGTCCCAGGAGGAAACTCCCCGACATGCTACCCAGTTAGGAGAAATATGCCACCCAAGAAGTTCAAAACCTTTTAGAAAAATGAGTCATCGAAAAGGTCCTTACTGAACAAATAGGGTATGGAACTTATTCTTGCTTCTTTTTAATACCAGACAAAACAGGGGACCTAAGACCAATCCTAGATATCAGCAATCTAAACCAATATGTCAAGAAATCAAAGTTCTGAATGGTTATGGTCCAGTCCATTCTTCTATGCAAGGCTGATTGGATGTGCTCCATAGACCTCCAGGATGTGTATTATCATATCTAAATGAACAAATGATCCAGGAGACACTTGCGCTTTTGGTTGGGAGCCAATCATTATCAATTCAGAGCACTGCCATTTGGACTCACCACAGCCTCTGGGTGTTTACCAAGTGTATAGCAGTTGTCACAGCTCACCTGAGGCTAAAAGGATTCCAGGTGTATCCATATTTAGACAATTGGCTCCTTACAGCACCAACAAGGCATCAGCTTATTCAAGTTAGGGATTATATAGTCCAGATCTTCAATTCCCTGGGCATCTCAATAAATCTGAAAAAAATCAAATCTCACTCCTGTTCAGAATCTGGAATTCATAGGAACACTTGGATACATCAACACAAATAACTTCATTGCCTCTACATCACACACTGTCTCTCAGACAACACGTTCAGGTCTTGCTGGATATCCCTTCTCCACCAGCAAAGTTAGTTCTCCCAGCATTGGAGTCTATGTCAGTGGCCAACATTCTAGTACCCTTAGCAAGGTTTTTTATATTAGTTCTGCAATGGACCCTGGCTGTTCAGTGGTTCATTTTTTACCAATCCCTGTCTGTTCATATTAAGCTGACTACAATTTGCAGATGCTAACTCCAATAGTGGATGCAGTCAAAAGATCTGTTTCTGGGCAGACCATTCTCACTCCCACAATAGCCACAGTGACCATAGATGCATCCCATTTGGGGTGGGGGCATTTTCAGGGAAAGATGGTCCAAGGCACGTGGTCGCCTACTGAGACCAAATTGCATATCAGTGTCCTAGAGATGAAGGCAGTTCATCTAATGTTGCAAGCCTTTCAAGATTGCCTCCCTCTGGGGATGATTTCATTTCACACAGACAACATATCAGTAGTCTGGTACAGCAACAAACAAGGAGGAACCAGATCATCTCCTTTATGCAGGGAGGCCATGAGGGTTTGGGAGTGGGCGATCTCTTCAGACCGCTTTCTGATTGAAAAACACATATACTGGTGAAAATCAATGTGCTGGCAGACAGACTGTGCAGATCTATTCTGACTCCTCACTAGTGGTCTCTCAATTCATCAGTAGCAAACAAGATTTATAGCCATTGGGGCTGACTTTGTTGTGACTTTTTTGCTTCTACCCTGAACAGCAAATGCAGCAAGTACTCTACTCTAATCCTCCTGAAAGGAGAGTCACTGAGGGATGCTGTAATCCTTGATTGGTCCCTGGGTCTCCTTTATGCTTACCCTCCTCTTCCGCTGATTCTGAAATTTCTGCAGAAAGCCAGCAGGTTGAAGAGCTCAATAATCCTCGTTACCCTCTTTTGGCCTCATCAGGTGTGGTTCCACATTTTATGACTTCACCTCAAGTATTCCCCATGGATATTAGATCTCTGTCAGGATCTTATTTCTCACCCATCAGAACACCATCACCCCAATCTCTGTACCTTCAGATTGACCAAATGGTTTCTCCACTTCCAGTAATTGTAAGAAAGTCCAGGCTAGCTTCCCCAGTCCATGACATAGTTCTGGCTTCCCAGAAGGGCTCCACAAAAAAGGTTTATGGCAGTAAATGGAAAAGGTTCTCCATATGGGCTTCTAAGGAGAATATTGATCCTTTCTCAGTACCTACTTAACTGCTGTCCTTTTTCTGAGTTCTATTTTTCAAGAAGGAGCCAATTTTTCTACTATAAAACTACAACTAGCTGCCGTTTCTAATTTCCATATGGGAGAAGGGGTTTCTTCTCTTTTTTGTCAAGATTATGTAAAGCTTTTATGAAAGGTATATTTTTGCTCAGGTCTCCAATAAAGGAGCCTTCACCACCATGGAATATGACTATTGTCCTTCAGGGCTTTACACAGAAACACTTTGAACCAGCTAGCAGTTGTGATATGAAATATCATTCCTGGAAAACTATCTTTCTGGTGGCCATTACTTCAGCTAAGAGAGTTTCCAAACTTCAGGCCCTTTCAGTTAAACCTCCTTAGATCATTTTCCACAAGGACAGTGTGTCCTTATGAACTAATCCTTCCATTATACCTAAGGTTGCCACAGAAGAACATATTAATCAATGGATTCAATTCCCATTTTTCTTCCCAAATTTTTCTAATAAGGGGAGAGTACATGTTGTACCTTCTTCATGTTCATAGACAGTTACATTTCTACCGCCACAGAACAAAAAATATAGAAAGTCTGATCAGTTGTTTGTTTCCTTCGCTTCAAACTGTTTGGGTCAAGCAGTATCCAAAATCACCTTAGCAAATTGGATTACAAGCTGTATTTCTTTAATTTATTCCCAAAATGGTATTGAATTGCTTTAACCTTCAAAATCCCAGTCTACCAGATCTGTGGCTACTTTATCTGCCTTTTCCTATAGAGCCTCGATTAATGAAATCTAAGCTGTGGCCAATTGGACTAAGTCTCATATCTCACTACAAATTGGACATTGTCTCCAGAAATAGAACTTCTTTTGGTTTGACAGTGCTCTGTCATATCCTTCCTTGATGGCCACCCTGGAGTTACATAACTGGGGACTCTGACCCAGCAGTCAGGAAGAATGAAAAGAACAACATCAGATTTAGGAGGTATGTACTTACCATAACCTGGTATCTGTGTTCTCTATTTTCATTCTTCCTCACATCCCTCCCATCTATCCCCCAGCCTGATCTTTGGAGAAGTTACCTAGAGGGTTTTTTACAGAACCCATTGGTTCCTGGTTTGAGGTCAGAATGGTTTGCTCTGTTCTGTTCTCCTAATTTTCTGTATTGGCGCAGCAAACTTGAACTGTTTGGTTAAAGAAGGTATGATGCATTATGGGAGAGGGAAGAGCTCAAGATTCGGATCATAAGTCTTGGAAATATGGCCGAGTTGGATCTGAGATCCAGCAATGAGGAAGAATGAAAATGGGCAACACAGATAATAAGTTATGGTAAGTACATAACTCCTAATTTTCTGTTCCTCTGTGCAAATATATTTACCACTGCATATTTAACTTGTGTCAGCATTGTATAACTTTTTTTATTTTTAAATACGTTTTTTAATTCACTTTTAAAATCTTGTGGATGGGTATTTATTTATGCATTATTTATTATATGAAGGTATTATTTAGCAGCTGCTGTATCTCTCTCTCTCAAAACCAGTCTGTTTAGTACATTAGTAGTGGTGTGCTTTTATAATTATTTACATATTGATCAAGAGTATCATTATAACTGCTGGCCCAATAACTGGTATAGTGGCTGAAATTGTTTGCCAGCATGAAATTTATGGGGAAATTGGAGAATTCTATCAGCTTTCCTTGGTAATTTTGTGTGAGTGTGTGTGTGTGTGTGTGTGTGTGTGTGTGTGTGTGTGTGTGTGTGTGTGTGTGTGTGTATAATAACTAGTTTAAAAGACCGTTGTTTGTAGATAAATGACACTAGAAGACACTTATGTTCACAGCTACTGTGGCAAGACAGAGGTCTGGATTTCTAGGCCAAAGACACAGCTCCACGAGTGAGTTGAAGTCCTAGTCCTGTGAATGCTGGCTGCCTATTCCCAGGATAAAAGTGTATATTATCTGTATGCTGTTGAAACCATGTTACATTTTATAAATTGGTCAGTGAATCACATTTGTGTGCATCTTTACTTAAAATTGTTTGGTGTTAGTGGTGTGATTTGAGAGAGACCATCCCCCTGGTGATCATCACCATTATTTGTGAGCCATGGAGGGGATCCCATGACCATGTCTCCTGTCACTCAGATATATGTGTGGCCAGTAATGAGCTATTTGACCCCCCACACACACACACACACATGATCCTGGGCATTACACTTGTTGGCAGTAGTGGGATTCAAGTTCCATCTGTGTGTCCACTGAGTCCTCCAAGTATTACAAATACTTGTGTTACTGCATTGTCTATTTTACAAGGCATAAAATACCTCATATAAGTTATATCTGACAATAGTCCTAAGTCTATGAGACAGAAATTTCACAACTTTGTCAAACAATGTGTGTTTGGCACTATTATGCCCAGTGCTAGATGTTCTGAGTCTAAAGTACAGTTTCAAAGAATACTACAAACTGTGAAAAGTCCTCTGAAGAAGTCTAAATACTCTGTGTCAGCAGATTATTACTTATCCATTGTAAAGTACAAAACACTCAATTACAGATAAAAATTTGTCTCCAGCACAGTTTCTACTGGATTGTCACCTCTAATTAACTTTTTCTTTACTTGTTCTAAACAATAAACAAGCTGCTGTTAAAACTACTATAAAGGGGAAGGAATAAGGATGAATCAAGATTTTCCAGTTAATTTTAGAGTAAAACTCCAATGCAAGCTGCTGCAAATAGACATTTAGCATCTTCCAGATTTTATTATGTAGAAGGTAAAGACATGCACATTTATATAGCAACAGTAGATACGTCCAAGATATCAGATGTGCAGGGCTTATATGGTAATCTTGTTGCCTATGATCCTCAGAGATGTTCCAGAAGAAGCAATCGACTCAAGTGTCTTAGTCTGAGTATCTACTAAATTCTTCAACATTATGTGAAGTTCAGCCAAACGAAATACCTTTGTTTTTTAAACAGGCTTTAAATATTATTGCTGCTAGTCTGAGTGAAAGTAGCAAGATCAGTGACTGTCCTAAACTTAACCAAACCAAACTAAATATTGGCTGTAAATTATGTACAGCAAGGGGACTGACAATTAAACCACTCAGATATTGGGACAAGTATGTTTGTGTATGTGTTGTTATTTTTTATTGTTTAAGTATCATAATAACCTGCATAATATATGAAAGAGTTCTTCTGAATCATTGTACATGAGTGTAAGTATGTATCTTTAACTTAAGGGGGTGCCACTAATATGTGAACTGGGATAATATTTCTTTAAGAGTACAAATGTTAGATGGAGAATGAGCCACTTGATGAGTGAATTCCAGTCTTCAATAAAACTTCTTATGGGAAGCAGCTCCGTGTGTACATCTTTTCAGTCGATCATTTTGACAGTGTGTATTCTTGATACCAATATACAAATATGGATGGACCACCTTTAATCCACACTCTTCAGATGGACCTGTAATTGTCTACTTGACCCTACCTCTAACTTTCTCCTCTGCCCCAATCCACCTTAGCTCAGTCCAGCCCTCCCTAGACAAAGGCTAGGCTAAATGCAGAAACTCTCTGGCCAGTTCCCCTTCTCTAGGAAAGTGCCTTTTGCCACACAATCTTCTAAATTACTTCAGACCATATCAGCTGGACTGAAGGCCATTATTTTCACATTATTTCTTTCTTTTCAGACATGAAACATTTCAATTTGTTTTATATAAATAAAAAAAATGCCTTTGAATGCAGTACATTACAACTGGTGCCCCATTTTCTTTCTGTCATACTCCAATCTGGTTTTGGAGTTGGTACCAAGTACCAACTCATCCATGGAAAATATACTCATTGTATGACTTGCTCTCTCAAACTGTTGTCTTCCACTCCTTCCTGTTGAAGTCAAGCTTACATTCTGTTGAAGTAGGACTTTTCTCCTTGGCTGTCAATTAATTGAAATCAAAATGATAAAAGTTAACATCATAAATACTTTATTCAGTCTGATATTGTTGTACCTATATCCTTCTTGTTTCATGATCTTTCTTGGTCTTAGCTAAGCACAGACAAACTTTGTCTTCCTTCACCTTAACTTCCTAAAGAGGAAGAATGTATGCTTTCCGATTACCTTACATGGTTATACTAAATCAGATGCTGTGAATGCCCACAAAATTCTGTTAAGAAAATATCATCTGTAATAATACTTCATACTCTTTTTTTAATTTCTCCAAATTTTTTGGGTTTCTAATACCATGGCAGGAATGGACCCCATTCCCAAGTCAAAGTGCGATTAAAGTTCATGAAATTAGTATTGTTTCAATCTTCGATGTCAACCAGAAATGCTCTTTGCAGCACCCGCAATGTGACTCCTTCTGCAATTTGTATGGGGTTGTGTGTATTGGTAACATATCTAAATACGATTGTAGATTCTTTTTTATAAGGCCCATTGCTCCTTCTACTATTTGGACTGTCTGGGTATCTTTCTTCCACATTGCTTTCATTTCTGCCTGCAGATCCTGATATTTTATGACCTTGTATCTCTCTGTACGCAAGGCACTGTAGTCACTGGGTGTGGTGACTTCAGTGATCAATGCTACTTTTGTCTTCTTTTCATGGACCACTATATCCAGTTTTCTAGCATCTATATTTTTAACTGCTGGTAATGGGTGATCCCATGTGATGTGAACTTTATCATTTTCTATGATGCTTTGTGGCTCATGTTTCCAGTGTTTTTCATCCATTTCAGTACCGTAATGTTTGCACAATTCCCAGTGTATATACAGTCCTTCTGTCATTAGTATGTCACAACCAGCAATGAGGTGTGCAACTGTTTCCAATTCAGTTTTACAAAACCTACATTTGTCTGTTTCTCCCACATGTTCAATGGACTTTGTAAACCAGCGTGTACGTAGTCCACTATCTTGGGCCACCAATATTAACCTTTCATCTCTTGGTTTGAATTCGCCTGTCCTTAACCATTCCTGCATTTGGTCCTTATCAACATGAGGTTCTTCCAGAAGTTTTCTATACTTGCAACTACATTTATGTATTTTCCACATTTCTTGCCTTCTCATCTGGTCCTTCACCTTATATTTTTTCTTTTGTTTTTTGGCACATTGAGTTGCTGCCTGATTTTTATCTACTTCTGGTTTGATTACCGTTCCTGCTTGATGCCGATATGCTTCTGCTAGATTAAGCAGAGAAGTCATCTTAGATTTATTCTCCTCATGTTTCAAAACTTTCACTACATTTGGGTCTTGCGGGGTCAGTAGATATGTGTGGAGTCCCATGATTGCAGATCTATACATGTAATCAATTTCAAGGAGGCCCATCCCTCTTTCAGAACAGGGAATATGTAATCTTGGCATGCACTGATTGTTTTATAAATCATTTGGTGAGCATGAAGCATCCTTGTTTTCCTGTCTAATATATCCAACACGTTTTGGGGCCATTCAATCACTCCAAAACTGTAAGTTAGGACAGGAAGAGCAAATTGGTTTATAGCTTGGATTTTGTTCCTAGGTGTCATCACTGTTTTCAGGATTAATTTAAGTCTCCTAAAGTATTTAAGTTTTATTCACATTTTTTATGTTTTATTGTCGATCCTTCATCAATTCCCAAATATTTATACACTTCCTCTTGCTCAAGTTTTTTTATATCACATTCCTGTCCCAAAGTGATGTTTTCTTGGTGCTGCAGTTTTCCTTCTTTAAAGGTTGCTTTTGCACATTTATCAAGACCAAAAAAGTTTTGACAACTTGCAGTTGTGCTTTCAATTCCTCATCTAATGAGCTATACAGTTTTAAATCATCGACAAAGAGAAGATGATAAGTCTTTACACTTTGTTGTTTTCTAGGAGCCAAATTATAGGCATGGCCTAAGCTGTTACGTAGACAGCTTAATGGGTTAAGGACAAGAGAGAATAACAGCAGTGACAGAGAGTCACCCTGGAATATCCCCCTTTGAATTTTTTTATCCCTGGAATAATAATGCTTCCTTTATCATGGTTTAATTGCAAAGTGGTCTGCCACTGTTTCATGGTCACTGTAATGCAGTCAGTCAGTGTAGGGTGTATCTTATACAGTTTTAAGCACTCTTTTATCCATGAATGTGGGATTCTATCATTTTTTTATAGTCAATCCATGCCATACTTAGATTCTTCCCATTTGTACAGTTCTCCACTATGACTTTATTTAACAACAAATGATCCTTTGATCCATATGGCTTTCTTTTATTCTCCTTTTTTCTACTGCCATAAATGATTTTTCTTCTAAATGACTATAAACTGTCTGCATCAATTCCAGTGTATAGTTTATATGTCATTGGAAGGCATATTATTAGTCTATAGTTTTTAGGGTAGCTTGCAGGTTCACTCTTAAGTGGTAACGTTGTTTTTCCGGTTGTTAGCCAGGTTGGTATCTGTTCAGGGTGTGTATATAAATAGTTCTTACTCATAGCTGAATCTTCATGCAAAGATGTTAATACTTTTAACCAGAATTTAGGTACTGCACCTGGTCGTGGAGTTTTCCAGATGGAGGCTTTTCTTAACTTTGTTTCAATCTTTCTGGCTGTTACTTCATCCCATTTCATATCCTGTACCTTTAAACTTCTTATTCTTTCTTTTACTTCTTCTATCCATTTAGCATCTTTGTTATGTTCCACAGGATCTTCATAAATACTTCTCCAAAATGTATCTGTTTCTTCTTTTTTGGTGGTCTTTCAGTTCCTTTTACCTTGTTTCCCAACTCTCTATAAAACTTTTTTGGGTCATCAATACATTTCTTATTTTGTACTTTTCCTTTATATTTATCTGTGTATCTTCTACGTTTCTCCACCTCAGCTGAAATTTTTACCTTGTTATTTGCGATAGCGCATGATAGATCCTGTAAACCAGAACACGAGTAAAAAACCAATAAAAAATCACAGCAGGAAGACCAAAAGAGATCTGTTCCCCCTTCTATGTTCTTCCAACAGTGGCACTTCTTGTCTTAATTGCTTAATAGTTTTCTCTATTTGACACTTCCATGATGGTATTCGATTTTTCCCCTTTCTTTCCCTCACTACTCTGTGTTCTTGCAGTAGGACTTTATCAGTTATTAATTTAGCTGCACAGTAATATATCCTGTTTACTTCTGTTATATCACATGGATCTCTATGGACCGTTCTAATTACTGTGTTCATTTGTTTTATCAAACTTCTGACTTTTTGGGTTGCATTGACCTTCTGCAGTCTATTTCTTTCATTGATCTTAATATGTCTGTCTCCATTAAATCAAGCAACTCTTCTCTTAGCTCGTTTTCTTCTACACTGAGGGCACAGGTTTTTATTTTCCATTTCCTGTGGGCATTATATAGAAAGTTCTATAGCATCTTCCTGTGGTACTTCATACTCTTCTGTATGGTATTCTATAAACTCTTGAAGATCACTGGACTGACTGGCCACTTTTTATCTTACTATTTTTTTTACTCCTTTAAGCCTCTAACATCCTCCTTAAATGAAATGCTGTGGTGTGAGCTTATCAGTATATAGTCCTTTAAAATCAGCACAATGTGTGGCCACCATCTACAGACTAACCCCTTCATCAAGCATTGTAGCATATAAGTCATGAGGTGCCTCAATTGAACTGCATTCTTCTTTTATTTTAACAAAAAGTTTTAACCCTGTTTTGTAAAGTCTACTTGTTCAAGGAGCAAGAGTTTTAGCTATCATCCTTTGCATTCATTCTCAAGGAATACTAACAAATTCTGCAAGATCTGCCATAGGTTTGATGTGTTAAAAGAACAAGTAATATGTAACTGCTGTTGAATGCAGGGTGCCTTTGAAAATTCTTAATATCTCTTAAGTGATCTTTTCATCAGCAAAATTGTATTTCCCTACACAGAGGAGGTCCCTCTTTCTGTAAATGAACTGAAATCAAAGTGATAAAAGTTAAGAAACCTTATTGAAGTACAATAAGGTATACAGGACACATTTTAGTAACTAAGTTCAGTTCTCTTTCATCTCTAAAAGCTGCATTGTATTACAAGACCCCTCAAGTGCATAGAAGAATATATATTTTTTTATTCTTTAAAATGATTTTTCATCCCTGTTTCCTATCAAACATCAGCTCACTTATCTCTGTTAATTGGCAGACATCAGCTCTTCTGTGACCAACTAGTTTATTTGTTCCTCTTTAAGCAAGAGCTGATGGTCCCTACTATAGCACCCTGCTGAGCATGTGTTCTAGCACTCATACTAAGTTATGTGACTCTAGCTAAAGCATCCATTGCTTCACAGACATACCCTGTCATGGCCATACTACTACAGGTAAAACCTGTTCTTTGTGACACCCTGCCATCACTATGCATCAGTACAACAGCAAGCTTGGCTCCCTCCCTCTCACCAGGGTTGGTGAGACAGTGTCAACTGCTCACACCCACCCTCCTCTTGGTTTCCCCAGCTGCTGGGTCAGTAGTCACTCCCAAGTTATCCATGTAGCAGTCAAGGCCTGTAGACCACACACCTGACTGCCCTGTCAAGAATTAATGGAGGGACTGGGGAACCAGGTTGTAGTCACTGTTAAGTGGTCTTCACATCTACAAAACTGCATTCCATTACACCAAAACAATCCTGTCTCTCTGTGTAGTCAGGAATGGTTTGAAATACTGAAAAAAAAAGATCATTATCCGCTAAGAGGCCTTTACATCTATAAAATTGAATTCTACTACAACAAGCAGGCCTCCTTCCCCTGAGCAGTTAGGAATAGTCAGGGACATGGAACAAGGTCTCATTAACTGCGGAATTACCTTTTCATCTGAAGAACTGTATTCTATTACATCTTCATATATATTGTTAGGAGTAGCTAGGAGCACTAAACAAAATCTCAGTAGGAACAAAGGAAATTTTCAGTTCCGGAGATAAACAACGGTACTGATAATTTATGTTTTAAGATTGTCAATTTATCATCTGAAATGTTAAGTTTAGATCAAATTAATGGGCTTATCAAAGGTCTGAACTTTGTACCTTCTTCAAGGGCTAAAATTGTGCCAACTATCAATGCATTAATAGAGTTTGTAAGGAAGTTGAATTTAAAATGTTTTTTTCATGGGACTACAGTGAACACTTATCAATTCAGAAAGCCAAGTATTTTAATCCGCCATTAAAGCCAGAGTTTAGAGATGTTGAGAAATATTAAAAGCATTTACATTGCAAAAGCAGATAAAGGGACTGCAGTAGTGGTCTTGGATTATAGTTTGTACAAAGAAATTATCAATAAAAGTTTGAGTGACATTGATTGTTACATTGAAGTGAATTGGGCGGAAATTAAAAAGGCCTATGGGTTGATAGATTTGCTTATCGAAGAATGGCTTCTGGAAAGTAGAATCAATAAGGATTTAGCAGATTATTTTAATATATAGAAGCCAAAATTGGGAAGGTTTTTTAGCCTTCCCCAAGATACATAAGAACATAGATAAACCCACTTTTAGGTGTACTGTGGCTAGTGGGGGGAAGTAAAACTGAGTCCGTAGCCATATTTTTAGACAAATGTTTACAGAAAGCTGTGTACGCAGCTGAATCTTATGTGAAAGACTCTTTTGATTTTATGAATAGTGTAAAAGGAATTGTAGTGAATGATGAAGTTTGGTTGGTCACTGCTGGTGTGTGTTCTCTGTATACAGTCATTCCCAAGGAAGAGGGAATGAAAAGGGTGAATGAAGTTTTAAGGAAAAGCTTATGTTTTTTATCAGATGAAATAAGCTTATTTCTAGAATTATTGGATATAGTGTTATCTTATAATTATTTCATTTTTGATAAGACAATGTATAGACAAAAAATGGAGTGGCAATGAGGGCTGGTATGGCCCCCAGCTATGCAAATTTGTTTATGATTAGTTGGGTGAGACAACATATATTAAAGTCTAGATATGCTAAGTACATTAATTTTTATAAATGTTTTATTGATGATTTATTTTTTGTATGGAATGGTACTGAAAATTAGTTATTAGAATTTTTTGATCATTTGAATTCTAGGTCGGATTTTTTAAAATTCATGTGTAATAAAGATAAATACTGTCTTAATTACCTGGCTCTGGCAGTGTATAAAAAAGAGAATACGGTTATGGTGAAAATACACAAAACAAGTACAGAGTAATAGTTATTTAGAATATAATAGCATGCACAATAAGAATTTGAAGAGAAATATAGTCTTTGGTCAATTTTATAGAATAAATAGACTTACAGATGAGAATTTCCATTTTTTAAAAGAGCGTGAAGCCTTGAAAGATAAATTTTTGAGAAGCGGGTATCCACATGTTGTGGTAGAAGAAGCTAGGTTAAAAATAAGAGAAGTAAGAAATTTATGTTATGATAATAAGATTGTTGAGAAGAAGAGAGAGAATCATAGTATGGCTTGCATTTTAGAAACTTTGGTAGATGAACCTGGCATTAAAAAGATTATTTATGATAACTGGAAGTTTTTGATGAATTTCCAAGATACATGTAACCCGAAAGGGGAATAGTTTAATTAATTTGTTGCATACTACCATAAGAGATAGGAGTATTTCATTTAAGGGTATGGAAAAATGTTATGAATGCAGTTATTGCAAATACATTTTGGTAGGGAATGAAGTGCATGTAACTGCCAGGGACTATAAGATTAATTTATTTGGGGACTTCAACTGTAAGTCGAAGTTTGTTGTCTACATAGTTTTTTTGTAGCTTATGTCAGCCATTTTATATAGGGAGAACTCTTCATAGTTTATATTGCAGAATCTATGAACATCTGAGAGCAGTACAAAAAATGGATGAGACTAATGCCTTAGGGAGGCATGTAGCATGCTTACACAAAGATGTGAAACATGATTTAAAATTTTCAGTGATAGAGTAAGTCCCAAATTATAATACTAGATGGGATGCTGAGGATGATTTAAATTGGAAGGAATATTGTTGGCAAGCGAGACTCAACACTGGTTCAGATCCAGGTATGAATGATAGAGAAAATGTTAAAGTTGTCTTGAATAGGAAAGGGTTAAAGCATTGATGTCATGTGATCGAACCTAAGGTTCAAAAGAAGCATCATGTGTTTTTTACAACTAGGTCTGATGAAGTTCTTTATGAACGCAAGCGCTTAACGGTTATCAATTAAAAGTTATAGTATCATTCTTGAGCCATCTGGTGCCGTTTTTTATGATAGTAAGTTTGCCTATGTCATTGGGGACCACAGAGTATTTCCCCCACACAGTAAACTTCCATTCCTTTTTATTTTAATTGTACTCATCTCTTTCAGCTTGGCAGCACATTAGCAGGGGAGTGGTATTGCATAAATGCCAGGGGCAGTGCCATCAGATAGGATGTAGTTGGGTTCTCATGGTTTACTCACTTTGGACCTTTTGGTTCTACAAAAACTACTACTTTATAAATGGTGTACATTCAGGGAGAGAATGATTTGCCTACATACTCCATGCATGAAGTACAACCCCTGTGCAATGGGAGTAAGACAGCTTGCAATGTCTTATCCCATTGTGCAGCATCTGTTATGAATTAGAACAGACTTTGGCATACCATTCTATGACATGCCTAGGATGCTGCAGGGTGCAGAATTTATATTAATAGCATTCACTGCCTTACAATATGAGGAGATAAAATCTCTGGTAACAGATCTTCATGCTAGGGTATCAGCTAGAGAAATTTTAGTAAATGACTTGAATGTTTGAGAGGCAAAGACACAATATAGTTTTTTTATAAAACAAAAACAACATTGGCAAGATAGATCTATTGATCTAGAAAACAGATATATAACAAGTAATACCAGAATTCAGAGTTCCTGAAGGCAAACAGGGCATAATATGGTAGGTTTTCTTTTTTGATTGTATTTATGCAGTTTTGGTTCTGTTACAAGCAATATCCTTTGCCAGTGAAAGAACACACAGGTCTTTCAGCATTTCCCAGCTACTACTCAGACTTCAGGTTCAGGAACTTTTAAATTCATGTCTTATCAACATAAAACAACCCGTCTTTAGAACATCCTGGGATTATTCACCTGTAATGAGGAAGGTAGGACTACTAGATGGCACAATAATTTTACGCAGGAGGTGTACCTAGGTAAAAAAAGAATGTTGGCCATTGGTGAATTAAAAAAAGAACATTGGTTCCCATCACAGTAGTTTTCCATCCACCATGCCCAGTTAGCTACCCTCAGACCTTTCAACTATCCCTGTTTTGTAGGAATGTTTCTATTATCAGCCTGATTTACTCATGTAAAGGATTTCCCTATTTCTGGAGGTATGTCCCTATTTTCAGGCTTGATTTATCCCTTTATACACATTTCTGAATCCCCCCATCATATGGGATTTTTGAAGCTGTCTAGTATACATATGACCAACATACTAGTAGCACCAATAATTTAAAAAGAGAACACAAATATCTTACATTTCCATTTTTCTTAAGCAAAAATAAATGATCTTGTGTGGTAGAATTTTGCAATGCATTTAATTAAAGTCTACATATTTTAAACTGTCTCTTAGATGATGTGTTTACATGTTTCCATCATTCTTGTCACTTTTTGTTTTTTAAACATGCATTCCTGAGTATTATCCTACATTCCTACCAAAATCGGGAAGAGTTGTGTGCTATTTGCTATTCAAATGTTATGTTAATTAAATGTTCAGATTTTTAACTGACTATTCCTACTTTTAAAGGTATTTTGTTCTTATTCTTAATGCTTCCAGGTTGAGAGGTATGGTCACCCTACATCTGCTGCACTCACCCCAACATTTGTCTTGCTTATCTATAAACACCAGGACCCCAGTCCATCTCCTTAGAATGGGGCAATCTTTAAGTAGTCAATGGGCAAGTGTGCATGAAGGAAATTAGGGGATCCCAGTATGGCATCATCTTGACAACTGCAAAATGCCTTTTTTGGATGTACTACTCCTTGTCCCACTCAGTTCCTCATGTGCATTACATTCACACATGACTATGAATTAGTATTTTTGTTCCCAACAATCATAGCTACTCTTTGGCTGAAACTTCACCTCATCTCTGGGTACAAAGGCTGAAGAACATTATCACTCTTCCTTATTCCCCCCATCTGACTCCTCAGGGAATGGGCTCTTTAAAGTGCAATGGTATTAATGCACATGTTGTATAATTATTTAAAATCAAACTCAGCTGCGGGTGAACCAATTGCTGGAAGTGGAGGCATTAAGATGGAGCATCAAGGGGAGCTGCTGCAAGTTTGTTACACAGCAGCATTTTTATTATTGAGTGTTTCTTTCTGCTATAACTTTGGAATGTTAAGAGGTATTCTTTCTGAGCATAATCGCAAATCAAAAAATTATGTTGTACTTGAGCATAAGTGCATTATGCAACAAGGGAGAAAACTACAATGTAAACTTCTTCAAGAATTACAGCTCAGAAGGAAGGCATAGGGTACTGATGAAAAAAGAACAGGAAAAAATGTTCAGTGATCAGACTCACAACTGACAGTTGATGTTGAGAAGTTGTTTCAATTGGAGACTAACTTTGCAAGACCTCGTCTATTTCAGGGGAAGATTCTTCAATACTTGTCCAGAATGGTCTTGGAATAGAAGACATCTGACATTTCTGAGGAGTTCCCAGACATTAGAAGTCACAAACCATGTTCAGGATAATCATTTAGAAGACTGAACTATCTCTTTATATAAGAATTCAGCTAATAATCCATTAGCTATGTTCAACCATGATACTGTTAGAATTAATGGCTGGGCCTCCTTAACTTCTACTAGTGGTTCATAGCCAGAGATTTCTGGCTGAGCTCAGGCTATTTTTGGGAAGTTGAATATCTTAACCAAGGAAGGTAAATCACAGGCTAAAATGTCAGATAAACCGAATCAAGTAAAACAATTCAGCATACATTTTTACACCTTAGTGACTATTCAAGTAAGTCTCAGAAGAGGTTTCCCTGGTGAAATATAGCCTCTCAACATGTGGGAGGAAAAAACAGTCCTCAGTGTACTAACAGGGTGCAGCTATTGTTTAATGTGGTGTTTCAGTATCTAGAATGGTGCTTCAACCTGCTATCTTCTGTGCTAAAGGCTCTGGGGTTGTGGTCAGACAAAATCTGAGAACTGCCTTAGTTACAAGGCTCAGACAAAATCTATGTGGTCGATGTCTCAGATACCTTTTATGAGGAGGACTTCAGTGTTAACCAAAGACAAAATTCTCTCAGATGAATCTCTCAGAAAATCATTCACAGACACTCGTTTCATGTAAGGAAGTCCTTTATTGAAGCTTGCCAAAGCATTGTCCAGTGTGTAAGAAGTTAGCAAATGCAGCTTTATTTATACAGAAAATGAGGGGGCATATCGGGATAGCTCCGGTTGTGGGCGTAACCTTTATTATGATAGGACAATGGAAAAATCCTGGGAAAACAGTGTTTGCCGTTTGTCTGACATCAACTTCAATTAAACATTACAATAATTATGAAAACTGTTTTGCAACTTTTTAAAAAAATGTTTTTCTAGTACCAGCTTTTGTAGAAGGACAGTGATGACAATCGTAACTTTGTTCGTTCAGTAAATGTGGCATTTTCTATTCTCAACAAGGAATTAACATAGGACAGTAAACCACTTTAAAACAGTTACAAAAGACACTTGTGGTGTTTCATGCATGGAGGAGCTTGAGCCACTTAAAATAAAAACGAAATACGTACTTGAGCTTGTAAGCTTAGTGGTAAGGTGTTTTTTTTTTGTAAAAAGAGTAAATGGGGAAAGTGTGTGCCTGTGTAAGGTGGCACACTAATCTAAAATTTTATTTGTTAACCCAAACCTACATCTTTAGTAAAAATAGACATAAAGATAAACCGAAAAAAGTATAGGTCAATTTAAGCTTCCCTGCTGTGGGTGTGCAGTAGGTTTTTGATAGAAAGAATGTAAAAAAAGAGAAATGTGGCATTTGAATCCAATCCAGGAACAAAACAGGGAGAGAAAAATAACTGTCTGTGAATGCTCATGTGGTCCGCGTTAAGGACATCTACTGTAAACTATGGAACTGTTCAGGTGTTATAACCAAAGAATAAGCCTAAAACAAGTACAACAAATAAATCTAAATCAATTATTTAGTCAGAAAACAGGAGTTATGGCTAGCTCAGTAAGACAGTGTACCCGTGCAGAGATTAACCCTTAAGTGAAAAAGTCTGTCGTGATTGTATGGCAGGCTTTTTGAAAAATGGAATAGGATAGGATTAGAGTGGAACCCAGTGTGTATGACTGACATGCTGTTAAAAACAAAACAACTTGTCCTACAAATAAAAAACAGCTTTTGTATAACAGTGACTTAAATGGTACTTTTGTTCGTTCAATAAGGAAAGGAACTAACAAAAGACAGAGATCACTTATATTTCATTAAAAGAAAGCCAATTGTAGTGTTTATGCTTGGAGGAGCTTGAACCATTTTAAATAAAAGCTGAGACAGATCGTATTAGAACTTGTTAGCCTTCTAGTGAGGCAGTCTTTATAACAATGAGTAAATGGGGATGTGTGTGCCTGTACAAGGTGACACACTAAATGCAAACCTTAAAAAACATGTTATAACCACGACCTTCATCCCTAGTAAACACAAAAAAAGATGAACAGTATAAATCCGTACCAGTAAGCCTGCTGTGCATGTGTAGTGGGTTTTTGTTAGGAAGAATCTGAGAAAGGAGAACAGCAGTGTTTGGAATATAGATAAAGGAAAAATGTATATATTTGTCTGTGAATCCTCAGTTGGTGCGCACCATGGATATCTACTTTTAAAATATGCTACAGTGCAGATGTTATATCCCAAACTATGACCAGATTAGGTGTAATGCTCTCTGAGAGAGTGGCCAGTAAATAAGAGTGGAGTATCTGTGCGGAGAAAAATCTGAGTGAGTTAGTCTGCCAAGAAGTATGGCGGGCTTTTTAAAAAAAATGGAAAAGGTCCAGAGTAGAAACCAGCATGGCAAAATAAAATAAAACTAAAACAAATAGTCCTAGAAAAGCCAGAGGATGCAAAAGAGGTTCTCTTCATGAAAAGAAACCATGTCTGTGCAGTTAAAAAAACAAAAAAAAAACATTAAACTAATGTGAACCATAAAATATATCAGAAGGTGATCCAGTTCTTTGTAAGCCTGGCCAGTGAGATGTGGCTAGCCATCTCAGCGAAGGTGTTTAAAAATGGAATGAAGCATGAGGTGCTAACTGGAGGGTATATAAATGGGAGGGACCACCTTAAAAACCTCAAATAACAGAAGACAAAGTGAAAAACGAGGAGTGGAGAAGTGTCCTAAATGCAAGAAATATCAGCAAGACTGGGGCTGAAAGGTTAAACTCAGAGGTTAAACTAGGAACAAAAAATGTAAAAATAAAAGCTATCTAAAAGAGGGTGTTCATGTTCTTCTGAGAGAGAGGCCAGAGCAAAACAGCTGGCTAGCTGTATAACTCATAAAACTGAAACTAAAATAAAAGGCAGGTTAAGCCAAATAAGTAAAAACTGGAAAAGTAAAAAGTGGAGGTAAAGGGTGTGTGAAAGTCTGTGGGGACATTATAGACCCCCCTCTGTGGCAACTACAGTGCCCTGGTGGAGAAGAAAGAACTCCTTTGGTAGATCAGACTACAAGCTAGAAAACCACCTGGCTTGATCTATGCAGAATCCATTCTGCCAGTGCTGGACTTAAGGAGAATCGACCACAAAATTTTTCCCTAAGAATTCTGATTTTCACCCAGGTTTGAGTCTTTGTTTTCTACTTGTTATTACTTTTTACTTTTTAGTTTACATTCTCATATTTTTTTAGTCTGTTTCAATGTTTAAATAGAGGATTTTTCAAATAGCACAGTCTAAAACAGAGTACTCTTAAAATACAGGCTAATCTTGGGTTTGTTTAATTTTTCTATAACATGCTGTTGGTTTCCCACTATCTAAAGCTACCCTGATGAAGTCTTTTCGAAAAGTGCCCTTAATACGTCCAGTATTCCTCTTGTTCCTGGATGGATAAGTCTCCATCATAGGCCACTCCACTCTATAATGTTCACACAGACTTTCACACACCCTTTACCTCCACTTTTTACTTTTCCATTTTTTACTTATTTGGCTTAACCCACCTTTTATTTTAGTTTTAGTATTTTAGTTTTTATTATTATGAGTTATAGAGCTAGCCAGCTGTTTCTCCCTGGCCACTTTCTCAAAGAACATGAACACCCTCTTTTAGATAGCTTTTATGTTTACAGCATTTTTTTGTTCCTAGTTTAACCTCTGAGTTTAACCTTTCAGCCCCAGTATCGCTGACATTTCCTGCATTTAGGACACTTCTCCACTCCACGTATTTCACTTTGTCTTCTGTTGTTTGAGTTTTTTAAGGTGGTCCCCCCATTTATATACCCTCCAATTAGCACCTCCTGCTTCGTTTTGCTTTTAAACACCTTCGCTGAGATGGCTAGCCGCATCTCATTGGCCAGGCTCACAAAGAACTGGATCACCTTCTGATATATTTTACGGTTCACATTAGTTTAACGTTTTTTTTTTTTCATTTTTTAACCTCACAGCCACGGTTTCTTTTTATCAAGAAAACCTCCTTTGCATCCTCTGGCTTTCCTAGGACTATTTGTTTTATTTTTGTTTTTATTTTATTTTGTCATGCTGGTTTCTACTCTGGACCTTTTCAGTTTTTTAAAAAGCCCGCCATACTTTCTCGGCAGACTAACTCACTCAGGTTTTTCTCCACACAGATACACCACTCTGATTTACTAGCTGCTATCTCAGAGAGCATTACACCTAATCTTGTCATAGTTTGGGATATAACATCTGCACTGTAGCATATTTTAACAGTAGATGTCCATGGTGTGCACAAACCGCACAAACCGAGGATTCACGGACAAATGTATATATTTTTACTTTATCTATTTTCCAAACGCTGCTGTTCTCCTTTCTCAGATTCTTCCTAACAAAAACCCACCACATATGCACAGCAGAATTACTGGTACTGATTTATACTGTTCATCTTTTTTGTGTCAACTAAGGATGAAGGTCGTGGTTATAACATGTTTTATAAGGTTTGCATTTAGCATGCCACCTTATACAGGCACACACATCCCCATTTACTCATTGTTATAAAGACCACCTCACTAGTAGGCTAACAAGTTCTAATACAATCTGTCTCAGCTTTTATTTAAAATGGTTCAAGCTCCTCCAAGCATGAACACTGCAACTGCCATACAATCACGACAGACTTTTTCACTTAACGGTTAATCTCTGTATGGGTACACTACTCTTAATGAGCTAGTCATAACTCCTGTTTTATGACCAAATAATTGATTTAGCTTTATTTGTTTTAGTATTATTCTTTGGTTATAACACCTGAACAGTTCCATAGTTTATGCAGTACATGTCCTTAACGCGGACCACACAAGCATTCACAGACAATTACTTTTCTGCCCCCATTTTGTTCCTGGATTGGATTCAAATGCCACATTTCTCTTATTTTAAGTTCTTCCTATCAAAAACCCACTGCACACTCACAGCAGGGCAGCTTAAACTGACCTATACTTTTTTCTATTTATCTTTATGTCTATTTTTACTAAAGATGTAGATTTGGGTTAACTCAGAATTTTTAGATTAGTGCACCACCTTACACAGGCACACACTTTCCCCATTTACTCTTTTTTTAAAAAAAAACACATTACCACTAAGCTTATGAGCTCAAGTACATATTAACTTAAGTTTTTATTTTAAGTGTTTCAAGCTCCTTCATGCATAAAACACCACAAGTGTATTTTGTAACTGTTTTAAAGTGGTTTACTATCCTATTTTAATTCCTTGCTGAGAATAGAAAATTCCACATTGACTGAACGAATGAAGTTACGATTATCACTGTTCTACAAAAGCTGGTACTAGAAAAACGTTTTTTTTTAAACGTTGCAAAAAAGATTTTGCAATTATTGTAATGTTTAATTGAATCTGACCTCGGACAAAGGGCGAACACTGTTTTCCCAGGGTTTTTCCAATGTCCTATCATAATAAAGGTTACGCCCACAGCCAGAGCTAGCCCGACACACCCCCTCATTTTCTGTATAAAGCTGCATTTGCTAAGTTCTTACACACTGGATAATACTTTGGCAAGCTTCAGTAAAGGACTTCCTTACATGAAACGAGTGTCTGTGAATGATTTTCTGAGAGAATCAGCTGAGAGATTTTGTCTTTACTACCCTAACTGGGTTAACACTGAGGTCCTCCTCATAAAAGGTATCTGAGACATCCACCATATAGATTTTGTCTGAGCCTTGTAACTAGGGCAATTCTCAGATTTTGTCTGACCACGACCACAGAGCCTTTAG
Organism: Protopterus annectens; assembly: GCF_019279795.1. Taxonomy (NCBI): domain Eukaryota; kingdom Metazoa; phylum Chordata; order Ceratodontiformes; family Protopteridae; genus Protopterus; species Protopterus annectens. Next base: position 813,428,740 of record NC_056725.1, read on the forward strand.
CACAGAAGGTAGCACGTTGAATCACCGCACTACAAATTGAAACACCACGCTGACCAATAGCTGTACCCTGTGAGTATACTGAGGACTTTAGTGACTCTTGTACAAGAAAATGGAAACTGACTTTCTCAGACTAACAATTAAATATGACTCAGTTAAGGCAGACAACAGTAATGTCCAGATTGTTATTTCTGCTCTGCAGGATAAAGTTTATAAGTTGAAATTTAGATCTAGAAAATTAAATAGTCAGGTTACTGGGGTTCCAGAGGATTTAAATGCAATGAAAACTCTTTCAGGTGCAATTACAGAAGAAGAAGAACCAAGGTCCAGATCCACTCAGGAAACATTTTATTCAGCGCTTTCATCTCTCTAATGGAAACTTCATCAGAATGAAGTAACATTACCTAACATCCCTTATGTACAAGACATACAAAAATCACCTGAACAAATAATTAAGTTTCTTAAAGCAACCATGCCATAAAGCAGTAAAGTGTAAAAGTATAGCAGGGTTCATTACTATAAAACACACATATGTTACATAAAAACAAAGATCATATATGCATGTCAGGTACGTATGTACCTTTGTTTTTATGTAACTTATTTTATAGTAATGAACCCCACTATGCTTTTACACTTTACTGCTTTATGGTATGGTTGCTTTAAGAAACTTAATTATTTGTTCAGGTGATTTTTGTATGTCTTGTATATAAGGGATGTTGGGTAATGTTACTTCATTCTGATGAAGTTTCCATTAGAGAGACAAAAGCACTCAATAAAAAGTTTCCTGAGTGGATCTAGACCTTGGTTCTTCTTTTTATAGGTTCATAGGTTCATACTAGGCTATCTGCCCTAGGGCATTTATAAGCCTAGCCAGAGTGTGTTTGGCTTTCGCCACCCATTTTAAAATAATTTTGCAATGCCCTTTTTCGAGGTTAGTATACTGTGCCTCTGTCTAACAGTGACACAGAAGTGATACCCGGGGTAAACCTACGATCTCCCATCCACTCATCAAGATTCCTCTTGAAGAGAGTCAATGAGGGACTCTGCCTAACCTGGACTGGGATTTTATTCCAGAGTGAAGGGAGCCTCTGGGTTATGAATCTGTCCCTCCAGCATGTCCTATTTATTTCAGTGCTGAGGTTCAAGTCTCTCGAGCACGTAGCTCGATGGGATTTGGAATTTCTGAGGTGCAGCATGTCCATTAATTCCGGGTTGGACATGGCTTTATACGTCAGGCACAGATCGCCTCTGAACAGGCGATATGCCACTGAGTAGAGCTGGAGTTTCTTTAACCGGGCAGCATATGGCATCTGTTTGAGCCCTTTGATCCTCTTGGTGAGGTACTTTTGGGGTCTTCCCAGTTGCTGCAGGTGTCTGGTAAGGTACATCCCAAAAGGGGCATTGTACTCAATTATGGGCCTGATGAGGGATGAGTAAAGAGGCACGATGACTACTACTGATCTAGATGTGAATCCCTTCATGATTAGGTGGGCTATATAAAATGTTTTTCTAACCACTTTGGCCACATGGTTGTCAAATGAGAGATTGCTATCAACTTGGGTCCCCAGGTCCCTAATTACTTCTTCTGTACTTAATGGATTACCACCTATGTGGTAATTTGTAGGCACTTTGTTTTTGCCAAAGGGGATGACTATACACTTTTTGGCGTTTAGCTTGAGGCCATGGCTCTGGCACCAGTTGTCTGTTTCTATGAGGCCCTTTTGGAGGATGCTTGTATCGGCTGGAGTGTCGATTATGGCGCCCAGTTTGCAGTCATCTGCAAACTTGGTCAGCCACAGTCCTTCCATGTTGGCCTGTACCTCCGAGAAATATATACCGAACAAGAGAGGTCCCAGGACTGAGCCTTGTGGGATGCCACATGGCTCCAGCAATTCTAACCATGTGGGTTCTGTCCTTGAGCCAGTTTGCAACCCATCTAGTGACATAGGGGTTTATATTTAAGCTGGTGAGTTTACCTATAATGCCCGAGTGGGGTATTGTATCGAAGGCTTTTGCGAGGTCCAGGTAGGCTGTGTGGACCACCTTCCCCCTCGTCAATGGCCTTAGTGACTGTTTCAAAGAAATCAACCAGGTTTAAGAGGCAGGATCTGCCCTTAACAAAGCCAAACTGGGTAGGATCCAGTTTCTGTAGGTCCCCAATATCTTTATTTATGAGGTCCATGATGATCCTTTCCATAGCTTTGCAGACCACGCTAGTCAGGCTTATGGGGCGATAGTTTCCAGGATCCGTTGAGGCACCACCTTTGTGGAGAGGGACCACTGTTGCTATACGCCACTCTTTGGGTACATATCCTGTAGTAAGGCTGAGATTGAACAGTAGTTTTATGTTTGGGTTTAGCTCTTCTTGGAGTTCATGTGGGACACAGCCCGGGACACCGTCTGGTCCCATTGATGCTGTGTTTTTTGCTTTGGAGAGGGCAGCTCTTACCTGAGCATCTGAGATGTCAGGGGGGCAGCACTCTGCTGGGATAGATATTTGCCCTTTTGGTGTGGAGGAGGGGAGAAGTTTGCGCTGAACCTGTCAGCTAGGATGTTGGCAATGTCTGCAGGTTCGGTGTATTTTTTGTCATTTTGGACTAATTCTGAGCATATCTGGGAATTCCCACCCAGGTTCCTAACATAACTAAAGAAAGCCTTGTGATTATCCCTAGTGTCCTGTGCAATTTTTCTCTCGAAGCTGGCCTTAGACGATTTTATGAGTGCCCGTAGTTTTTTGCTAATACTGATCAGAGATGCCTTCCCTTTTTTGGGATTTTGCTCTATCATGTAGTAGCTTCCTCCTTCTGTTGTATAGTTTGTTTATGGCTGGGGTCCAACAGACAGGACGTCTGCCTTTGGAGGATTGGGGCTTGGTTTTATTTGGGATTGCATGATCCATGCATTCCTGAAGGTGTTCATAGAATGCGTTTATAAAGGATTCTGTGGTCTGGGCTGCATTTTCCACAGGCCCGGGGGCTTTGAAGGATTCCACCTCGGTTTTGAGGAGTGTGAAATTTACATTAGAGAAGTTTTTCACTGTGGTTTTCAGGGCAGGGGGTGGAGTCAGGATGTGAATATCCAGTGAGATTAGTTTATGGTCTGATCTTACCAATGAGGGATACACTTCTGGTCTGGAGCATAGAGTCCCCATGTTGGTGATGATCAGGTCCAGTATGTTTTCCCCTCTTGTGGGAGTGGTAACAAGTTGTTCCATAGCATTTGAGTTTATAAATTCTAGGAACCTTTGGGCTAGGGTGTTGGAGCTAGAGTAATGCTCCCAGTCTATGTTTGGGTAGTTGAAGTCACCCAATATAATGGTGTTTGGAGAGACCTTCATATTTTCCAGTGTTCTCAGGAAGGCCGAGTGGGGTTCCTGGGTTTGGGAGGGTGGTCTGTAGCAGGCTATAAACTGGAAGGCAGTTTTACCCAATGTTAGTTGCACATGGATAGTCTCTGATGCTTCGTGCTGTGCCACCAACCTGGAGGTGTGGGTATCTTTGATAATATTGATACTCCCCCTCCTTTTGTGGTTCAGTCCAAGTTTTGGGGCCGAAAAGCATGGTATGAGGTATAACCTGGTAGTGCTGGGGTGTTCTCGGGAGCCTTGAACCAGGTTTCTGTTACTGCACAGATATCGATGTTCTCTATGCTAAGGAGAGTTTCGAGTGCATGCATCTTGAGGTTTAGACTTCTGGCATTGAGTAGCATTACTCTTAGTTTCTTATCCCTTGTGATACCTATGGAGGTGGGATTGTCTTTTGAGCCTTGCCTAAAAAAGGCACTATGGGGGTAGCAAGAGCCATTGCCAATATCTGAAAGCCCAGGGGTGACAGGTGCAAGCCATCCCTAGCGAAGCATCGTGGCTTGTCGAGCATGTCATCCCAGGCTGACAGGCATTGGATCCCCTTTGAATGACACCAATACTTAAGCCAATTGTTGACATTGATCATCTTGTCTTCATATTGTGGCATCATTCTTGGTGAGGGTAAGATGCTACTCAAGGTCAGGGTCATACCGACCTGGGCTACATGCTCAGAGAGCTCCTCTATGTCTCTTTTCATGTAGTCCAGGGAGGTACATCTCAGGTCATTCACACCAGTATGGACAATGACTGAGTCATATTTGTACTTGCCTTGGAGTGACCTGAGTGCTTATGTTATGTGGTGGATCCTAGCGCCCGACAGGCAGCTCACCACCGTGACCTTCTCCTTGTTCAGCCTGGTGAGCGGGATGTCAGTGTGCCTGACGATAGAGTCACCTATTACAAGTGTATCAGGTGTGTTATTTAGCCTTAAGGGCTGTGACTGTTCGGTACACTGGCTTTGTGAGCTATGTGTTGTACGTGTTTTGTTTTGGGATAGCAGTTGCTTGGGTGTCTGCTTTGGAGGTCTCTGCTGCTTAGGCAGATTTTTATTTAGAGCCTCCGAGTATGTTTTTGTGTGTTTATGTGTTTGGTTTGCTGTCGTGGTAGGTCTATGTGAGACTGGAATTGTAGTGAGTGTGGTTTCCTTCTCCTCCTGACTGGTTACGCCAGTACTGAGTTGAGAGAGCTTAACCTCCAGTATGGCTATATGGTTGCATCTCTCACATGTGTTGGAATTTGTTGGGAGGAGGAGAGGGTTGTCTGTGTACATGAGGCAGTTGTAACATTGCCTCAAGATTCCCAGATTCACCAGCTGGACCGGAGAGGAGATTGACAACTGACCTTTGGACATGCTAGAATAATATTGGGAATTCCTTTATAATTGGAAAAAAAAAAAGAGCTAATGGGGAACAAGGTACTCAAGGGGAGTTTGTGAGGGTGTAGTGCTTTTAATTTTTTAGTGCTGACTTATATAATTGCTTTAGTGGGCAAGTGCCAGGTAACTTAAATGCAAAAACGACAAACAGTAACTTTCTTTCAAGTGAAACAAGGAAATAAGTACAGTAAGCAATGCAGATATCACTAGGGATCCACAGAAGCGCTGAAAAGCCGCATTTTAGGTGGAATTAGCGTTTCAGGGAAATAACAAGCAAACAAACAACAAGCATACAAACAAAGCTAGATTCAGCAGGCCTGGATCTAGTCTATGCTACAGCAAACAAGGTGTACCAATTTCAGTAAGAAACAGTTCAAATATGCAGGCACTATAAGCCTTTAACCAGAAATTCCCAGCTCAGAAGGGCAGAGTCCAGCCTCTCCTCCCACAAGAGTGCAGACCATGAACCTTCTTAATGTAAAATAACTGGCCTGAAGCCCAAGTGCTTAAACCAGAACTAATATACTTTTAGAATAACAGACAATGAGCCCTCAATCAGCAGTTCCCAACTTAGAAGGATGTAAGCTACCTGTCCTGCCACCACAGTGCAGGCCACAAACCTTCCTAATGTAAAACAACTGGTCTGAAGCCCAAGTGCTTAATCCAAATGACTTAGAATGATAGCTACACTTTAATCAAGTTACTACCAAGCAGTAATAAATACAATTGAATACTTTAAAGAATGCCTGGATTAGTGCTCAAGTTATACAAACAAAGCTAGATTCAGCAGGCCTGGATCTAGTCTATGCTACAGCAAACAAGGTGTACCAATTTCAGTAAGAAGCAGTTCAAATATGCAGGCACTATAAGCCTTTAACCAGAAATTCCCAGCTCAGAAGGGCAGAGTCCAGCCTCTCTGTCCACAAGAGTGCAGACCACGAACCCTTCTAATGTAAAATAACTGGCCTGAAACCCAAGTGCTTAAACTAAAAGGCTTAGAATGACATACACCAAGCAGTAATAAATACAATTGAGTACTTTTAAGATGACGCAAAAGCAAAATAAAGTAGGAAGAAACACAAATACAGTAAAAACAGATACATTTTTTTTTTTTTCAGAAAAGTAGCAAAAACAGTAGTAAAAACAATTCACATGCAGTGTAAGCTGGCACACTTGAGTATGTAGCAATATTAGTCCACACACAGTTTGAAAAAATGTAATTAAATTAAAAAGGACTAAAAGCAAGTGCATAAAGGGTTTATTAGGTAGAATGCGGTAAAGAGATGGGACTGGGGGAGTGTCCTAGATCAAGTCTACAGTGGGGCGGGCACTGCAAAAGCCACCAAATTTAAACTACAACCAAGAACAGGGAGGGGGGTTGGGGAAACCAGTTTCAACAGAGATGTGAGGAATCGGAGTGCAAATTATAAAACCAAAAAAATATATACTGATCTCTGTATATTTGCAGAACAGTAAGACAACAGATATCCAAGCAATAATTTAGCTCTATAATACAGAATAATACAGAAAAATATACTCAGCTCTATATATTTGCAGATAGTCTTGTAAGGCTGTCTCTCAACACACAGGTTCCACTTTAAAATGTTAAAAGAGGCAAAAGCAAAATAAGGTAATAAAGTAGGAAGAAACACAAATACAGTAAGGCAGATGAAGTGCAAATTTTTTTTTTTTTTTTTTTTTTGAGATGGATGAAACAGAGTAGATTAAGATACTATAGGGGAATGCCTTTCCCAAGTGCTCTCTCTGTACACTGCAGAGGAGATGGGACTGGTAAGAGTATCCAAAATCAAAATATGATCTCACTGTACTCAGTTGAGTGAGCGAATGAGATGGGTCCAGGAGGAGTGTGCAAAAAGAGATTTACAGCAGGGGAGGACAATTCCAAAGCCACCCAAGATTAACACCACAACAAGAAACAGGGAGGGGGGTGGGGAACTACTGCAGAGATTCAGCGACACACACACAATATTTACTGAATGCAAGACACACAATAATTACTCACTCAAATCTTAAATAAGTGCAGAAAATATACTTAAATCAGCTTATTTCCAGTTGATGTATGGAGAGAAGTCTCAGTAGCCAGCAACTCAATTTAAAATGATTATCAAATCTTAAATAAGTGCAGAAAATATACTTAAATCAGCTTATGTCCAGTTGATGTATGCAGAGAAGTCTCAGTAGCCAGCAACTCGATTCTGTGAATATCAGTTGGTGTGTATTGTGGATTCTTTCAGATGCAATGAAATTAATTCTACAGACTGTATGCAGGGAAACAGGAGTCAAAGAGTTAGGGCATTGATATCATTCATAGAGTTGGTCCCCTGAGACCTGGGCAATTTGATCACGTTTGGTCAAATTTAATATATTGTTTTCAACAATAAAAATTGTTTTATCTTTAATCAAAGTGCTGTCAGATTTTTCAGGATTTCTACCACAAGTATTACAGAAAAGGGGGACTTTTGCAGATATCCATAAATCTGTTTGGGTTAAAGGAATCCTACAAGGGTTAGTTTTCCTGCTACCCAGCAGGTCAAAGTATAAAGATATGACTCTTTTTTCATTGTGAGACTATAAAAGAACTGCAAGCCATCAGTGTGTTGCTGTACCTCAGTGGACTATACCTCTAGCCAATGAATAACTTACACATGAAGGTACTTTATTGATAACTACATTTTTACAGCTTATTATGATGAAATTCTATCAACAATTCAACTTTTCTTGCTAAGTAATTGGTTAGCAAAGTTTCTTTTCATGCTATGTGGGCTTCTTTATGTAGCCAGTTTCCTTTAGCAATTAATATTAACATTGAAAGAAAAGAAATAAAGGGAAATCAATTTCCTTTTACAACAATTATCAGTTTTAGATAAATTACAGGAAGTTATCAAAATAAGTATATAGAAGGCCGGGTTCAAAAATCAAATGATCTGGCAAAATTGTTAAAGGATTTAGATAAAAACATTTGATTAAGGATAAAACAGATACCTACAAGCAAGCATATTTATATGGCTCATTCTTTAAGCTGATTTTGTTCAGAAGTTAAGTATTAATAATACTCATTTTAGCCAGGTAGGCTGACTGGACACACAGCCTCTTTTCAGGGGTTGCCTGGGAGCAGTATCTGGTTAAGCAACTTGTTCAAGGTCACATAGTAAGCAAATGAAGACTGAGGCAATCAGACTGAATACAAGAGGAACTACAGCTTACAGATTTAACCCTTTATGTCAACTGTCAGAGTTAATGGTATAACTAAATAAAAAAATAAGAGAAGAGGTGTTAACAGATCCTGGAATAATCAAGCAAGAAGTAAATCGATTTTATAAGCTTTTATATAATGAGGATCATATTATAGATATTCCAAGAATGAAAGAAATTGTACAAAGAATATGAAGAGGCTGCCAAACTTTGTATGAAAAAAATAGTAGTAGAGTACTTTCTTCTTCTTTAGCCAATCAAAAAGCCCAGGCCCCATAGAATTTTATGAGACTTTTGTTACTAACTCCTTATTTACATAAATTTATAATTTTTAATGGATTCTCCTAATGTGCCTGGTAGATATTTTTCTATAGCTCAAGTAACATTTATTCATAAATCTGCAAAGGCTCATGTGAGTTAGCTAATTATAGAGCTTTTTTATTGCTAAACATCACATGCTAATTATTACAAAAGTATTAAATTGGCAGATATTAAAATATGTTTTGAAATAATTTTATCATTTCAGTTTGTATTTATACCTGGCAGGGTACTGATGGTATGAATTCAGATTTTATAAGCACTTATATTATTCTGTAAAACTAGTAAAGTGTGATAAGGTCATCTATGGCCTTATGCTCTTTAGATGTCCTAAATTTATTTTGATCTGATTGATGGGACCTGACTTTTTTATAACTTAGAGTATATGGGATTTCTGGACAATATTATAAACTTAATCTTTTCTCTTTTCAGATTAAGTACTTCTTAACTATTCATGGATAAGATTTGAAAATAAATTAAAAAAAATAACATGAGTAAGGCTACTTTCCCTAACCTTATTTCTTCTGGTGATTAACCAGTTATAAATGTCATCTTACAGGACACTTCAAATTATTTAATATTATTAAATGAAGACACAGTGTTTTAAATTGTATATCACCTGCCTTTGTGAAGTTATGGCAGAAAGAATTACAATTTTGATGGCTTTTTTTCTTGTAAAAGTACTAACAACATTTTTTTTCAAGAGAAATGAGAAATTGTTAGTATGGCTCTATCAAAGTATTCAACACTTATTTTTTATCTGATTTGGATGAGACCCTTAGAAAGTAGAATTCAGAGTTAAATATCAGCTTAAAATTATTAGATTTTTTAAAACTATTTGGATCCAGCAACATAAGTTTATAACGTAATATAGAAATAAAGTAATCCAGTAAAAAAATATATATTTAGAACATATTCAATGCCTCAACATTTAGGCTGGTTTTACTGTCATAATGTTTGTTGGTATGGTTTTGGAGAAATCTGTACTTGGAAACCTGCTAGGATTGTCTCATGTATCACCATGGTGGTATAAAACATGTGCTGTTATAAATCATATCTTAAATGTTACTGCTGAGTTTACATAGGATTTTTGGATATTGAGCAAAGCTTGTGAAATGACATGTTCATTATGAAAAATTCTTTTTTTGCTAGTATAGCAACTAAATATATCTTACCTGAACAATCGAATTTAGTGATTCCAGTGAATGTTTTCCCCTTAATGGAATTGTTTAAATATTTTAATTATTTTATCAAAGTGAAAATAGTATATGCTGACATATTAATCAGATGCAGAGTTTTTATACCATCTGGAAATGGGTGGATTGAGAAATTTTTGTTCTTTATATGGTTATCTGTTATTAAATGCAATGACTGTATGGATCAGCCTGTTGGTATTATGGGCATTTGTTATTAAAGCAATTTATAGTTAAAAAAAATCTCAAATCAAAGTCACATATAAATCAGAAACTTGTTTTGTATGCAATATTTTTATTTATTTATTTTACATTTAGTAATGAGGTAAGTGCACTGGTTCAAGGAATGTTTTGAGGCTAAATTAAGCTGCAAGACAGACAACAATAGAATAATTGAAGTTGCATAATTTAAATCATATACAGAGCTCAAAAGCTATATACAATCAAATACAGTCACATAACACACGTGTAGGTATGCAAAAGTTGTCACTGTAGAATACAGAAAATGTAGTAATATATAAAAAGAGGGACCTGGGGAGTAATAAGGAGGGGGAGTAAGAACAGATGAAGGAGAGATGGAGGTGTCTTGGAAATTAATCAGGTTAGTAGCAGAAGAGTTAACAGTTTAAGAAGGTGGTAGTATGTAGAATAATGGAAATCTGACCGGGGAAAGGCTGTCTAGAAGATGCTATTAAGCAAATACAAAAATCACTCATTTTTCCTTAAAAGGTACTATAGAATTACAAATAAAAGCCCAAGAGTCCAAGTACCAGTGATAGCTGGCATAATTTGCTAAGGCTCAAGAAAAAGGAATAAATGATTTTCAGAACTGTATTGTTTGCTGTGGTGAATACAAAATATGTTATAACCAGTTTGGATTCTTTCTTTCTTTTTTGTCTTTTACTTCAATCATTTTTAACAATCTAAACTTACTAGGCCCATTTAATGCCTTCTCAGGAGCAACCCAGGGGCACTGTCTCATTAAATGACTTGCTCAGAGTCACATAGTAGGCAAAAAGAAACAGAGAGATTCAAACCAAGGGTGAAACTCTTTGGCAGTTCATAACCTTAAAACTCTGTGCTAAAGTGTCAGACAAGTTGTACAATACAGACTGCAGCCTCCTTATGGCCTAAAATAATCAGTTCTGTATCACTGTTCTACTATATATATATATATATATATGTATTTTCACTAGTAAAGGGTATAAAGAAGCTTTACTTTGTAAACTACTTGCTGTATGTTTATAGGATATATTTTATTCTTCACATAGTGCTGTGTTGCCTCACTTAACATTCTCTGGTAAATAAATTAATAATGTTTGTGAAGTTTAGTATGAATACCATTATCTCTCTCTCTCTTTCTCTCTCTCTCTGCAAAGAAGCCACTGCATAGTAAAACTAATCTAGTCAACAAAAGATTAAAAATAGACTTTATAAAGACATCTATCTCTTGTGTTTTGTAGTGTTTTACTTTTAGGGAATATACAGAATAAAATAATGTTCACATTTAAAAGAAATATCACCACAGCACTATTAGGGCTTTACTGGGGAGCACTAATATCATCACTGTGATTAAATGCAATGCAAATGCATTCAAAACCCATTAGCAGGTCTCTGAACTGAACACTAAACAGAAGTAATCTCACCTACCAACCCACACAATGTAGTCGCATAGGCACCTAGAAACAAGTATACAAATGCACATGCACATTCTCATACACCCAGACAGACACACACACACACACACACACACACACACACACACACACACACACACACACACACACACACACACACACACACACAAATATTTACCTGCTGTGATAATAACAGCCACACTCCTACTAGCGACATCAGTGGGAGCACACCATCACAGGACAGTTTACATTTTTATTGTATCACTCCCCAAATAGTGTGGTAGAGGTTTTCTTTAAATTTCTCTACCACTCTATTTCATTCACAATGAAAGCCCCAGGAAGGACCACATGGCTAATTTGCATTAGTCCCACCTCCACATTTGTATGTGTCTTTCTTTAGCACAATCACTGTGGTGCTACAATGGACTTTGAGTTGCTTGTACATAATGTACTAAGAAATCCTGTTGGAAACAGGATTGTCAAGTGTGTTCTGTGTTTCAGAATCCTGAAGAACATTTTTATTCTTAAATGTTTCCTTGAGGTCAAGGACCTGATCTGCCAATCAAGAAATTTAATACAATAAAAAAATGATTTTTTTAGATCTGAATGTTTATTTCCCCACTAGATAGTATGTTGTTATTAGACTCCCTTCATACCTTGTACTAACAACAGAAAATGTGTTCTATTCCTTTATTTGTGTAATACAGTTTAATGTTTACATTAGTAACAGCTGTTTTTGAATAAGAAATGTGTTATTCAATGCAAATACATTAGTAACAGCTGTCTGCCAGCTATGTGCAGAGTTCAAACTTTAATGGAAGTTCTCCTCCTCTGAACACTTGGAGTATGGAAGTGCAAGAGCATTTTTTATTGAATCTACATGCTCTTTTGTATGACTGTTTGACGGAGGTCACATTTCATCTCCTTGAGCACAAATAAGTTAATTCATATGAATACATTATTTGCATACAGTCTGTTCAGTGATGCCTAAAAGCAAATGGGAATGAAATTATTTACTTATTCAGTTATTTATTTATTTGTTTGTTTATTTATTTTGCTTTGGTGAATATAAGGGTTTAATATGGAAATGCTTTAGCTGTAGTTTTATAGAACAGAAATAGAAAATAATTACAAACATAGTTAAGTTGTAATTTATAGCTCACTATTAATTATGAATACTTTATGCAGTATGTTTGGCTCCCATGAAATATCTTTCCTCTTAGAAAAATATTCTTAAGAAGGATTCTTTAGGGAAATAGGTATATACGAAGCAAGGTATGAGATATAACATTTTTTAGCTGACATATGCTACTTATGCATCTAAAGTGAACAAACATCAAGTGTATTGAAGTTGACTATGGTTTAGTTTTTCACATTAAATATAGACACTCATAAATGGCTATACAAGCATGGTGTACTTTTTACTATCCATTGCCTGAAGAATAATAAAATCTGTAATATTTTATTACAATTTTTTCACAAAGTTAAGACTATGAATGATTTTAAATCAAAACTATAGTGTTAGTCTGCACTGGTTTATTACAAATGTAGGGATCATGAGGTACTTTGTGTTTTATCTTCTCTAACCCTAAACAAGAGGGAAGTTTAGGGAAGTATTAAGATAAACATGCTATATATTCCTTATGACTGTTTCTTTTCTTGGATGAAACTTGAGACACTTTCACTGAACAGGTTGCTGAAGTTTGTTTGGCAGTCGATATTAATATATACTGTTATTTGGTAAATTATGAGCATTAAAAATAAGTTACCTGCAACTTTTATCATTTTATTTTAAAAATGGTACTGGTATTAGTGTTCATTTAGACTCAAGCATTTACCCTTGCTGTCCTGTAATTCAGTAGTGGGAGCAACAGAGGTTTGATACCTCTGTTGAGGAAGGAAAAACTGTCAGGGGTATCTGAGGTGCTGAATTATCTTCCCTTGTGATATCAAAAAGACTGGTTTAGTACTTACTATCCATAATTAATGATGCATTGTTAGTTATTGACATACTTGCATAGGAGTGTAAGACGGGCAGTCCTTGTAACTGTAAACATTAATTGTGTGTAGAAGGGGATATCTTTGGTTCATTTAGAGTGCCATAACCTTTTTGTAGGGCACTAATCTGTATCATTGGCAGAGAAGTGAACTTTTATCAACCTTTTAATTCTTAACAAATATTGTAAGCAAGGTAATAAGGAAGGAATAGCTCCTAATTAGGGGAACAAGTTTAATTGAGTACTTAAACGCAAAATTGATAACAAAAGCTGTTAGCATTTTGTCAGGTGTCACCTCTAGCTGTAACAAAGTTTCAATAAGTGATTCAATTTACATAAATGTATCAGAGGCTTGGGAGTACCAGATGCATGTCACTTTTATTTGCATTTTAAGACATTCCTAGGTAAAAGCTTCAGATATGTATACATCAGATTATTCTTGAGTGAATTGTGGTATTGAGACAGCAGTCAGCCATAAACTGATCTCTGTCTGCTCCCTCTCCCTCCTTCACTTCCACTTTATTTCTTTTCTCCTTCTTACTCTGTTCTTTCACAAAATACTTATATATAGAGTTCATTTTAAAAGCATTGGTAAGGGCTCTTCAAGAAGAGGGCACTTGATGATGCTGAATTCAGTTAGATTATCATTGGGTAATGACTAATCCAACTCAAGGGCAACACATTTTGAGACAGTATGGGCTGGCTACCAGAAGTGGCCTCATTTGTGTGATCCTGTTCTTAGGATCGGGTCCTGGTACTGTTTTCTTGGTGATGCCCTGGGGTGAAGACTGTCAAAAGAAACTGATGTGAGGTCTGTGGGCAATAAGCTTGGTATTATCTTTGACTTGTTTCATGATGTTAACCCTTTCTTACTTGTAGGGAGCTGTGCCCCATGTGCTGCTATTCAGTGCCCTAGACAGGGCAAGACTAGAGGAGACATAGGTGGCTTGCAATAATGTCAGTTTCTTTGAATATGTTATAGATCTAGGCACAAGCCAGAAACATATTGATAGACTGACAGCTGGTTTATTTACTGAGTGCCAATAAACAAAAAACAACCTGCTGAAGTCATTTTCACTCAACACTAGATGGCAAGTCCCCACCCCAACACCCACAATGTGGGAGGAACACCCTCATATCTCCAGTATTATGTGTATCTACTCTGAAGTTATATAATAGTGGAGAAGACAGATAAATCCATTACTGCTGAAAGTTGTTTCAATGAGTTAACGTTTCAGTATCAGTGCTCAGTCTACTGATATGCTGCCCAGAAAGCCAGGGTCTCCTCCTCAGTGACTTTCCACTCAGCTGTGTAGTGATGGATAAAATAGTCCCTACACTAGGAGTCCTGTTGACTGCTATATCTAGTTGACTGACTGGACATGCTTGAATGATTTACTTTCAATAAACAATCAAGCAGTCACTTACTGAACTGTAAGTAAAGCAGTGATTTTTCAAACTAGCAAAATATGAAAATAAATGCCATCAGTGAAAGAAAACATGGTCTTGGTAGTATAGTTTAAGAGTCATAGCAGTATCCAGTGGAAATCCTATATAGGGAGAGGAGATACAAGTAACAGAGCAGCTGCCTGTCACTGAATGGATTAGTAGACTCAGGTCCATTGTTTACAACACACTACAGTATGGATTACACGCAAGCTTAAACATAACATTATAAATGTAATTACTCCACACCTTCTTTCTTACCCACCCTCTTTTTTTAGATGATTGCACAAACACAGATTAATGTGAAAATATGGGCAGTGACTGGGCACTGAGTAGACTGCTGTCCACTATCAAACAATGGGTGATGGACTGTTAGAGAAAAATAAACATTTTGGCCACCTGCCAACTATCCCTCTCTCTCTTAATTATTTTTCCTTCTAAAGTTCCTAAACTTTTCAAATTTAGTGGAGAGAGATTGTCACAAGAAGTACTAGTTTTTTAACTTGTACTGATAAACTTGCTCACAAATATAATGGTTTACTTTCTCTGTATATAAGAAAATGAGGCAGGGCTGGCCTTTGGCCAGCTGGTGCCCTAGGCAAAAGGTCTCCATAGTGCCTCCCAACACCACCTTGTGACCCCATCGTGGTCTACCTAAACCAGCCAGATTACTGGAAAAGTGCCCCTGCTAGAGAGGCGCTCTAGGCAGCTGCCTAGTTGGCCTGTGCCTAAGGCTGGCTACTCATACACACAAATGCACACACCCATGAACACAAACATACTTTCATGCTGAATAGGAAAATGTAGCACAGTAATGCTGAAACATTCATTTGAAAGTCTGATACTTAATGCTTTGGGAACATTTCATCTGTTCTTAGTGATCTGTCTGGTCTTGCAACTCAAGCAAACAGTATCAGGATTACTTTCTGTAGAATGACAATTCTAGTTCCAAGCACTTGAATGACACTGCTCTTTTATCTGTCAAGAAAAATATTTTTCTTGATGGGAGGTGGCACAGGCTTATAGCATCATATCTGTATTACTGAACTAGAGTACTTGGGTAGGGGGCAATTCCTTTCAATTGTCCAGATTTTTCCCTCTTATTTTTGATTTGTTCCTCATAAAATCTGTGATTTTCAGACAAATCATAGAGGACTGAGTCAATAAGTAACAACACACAGTTGAGTATCAAAGTTCATGTTCTTCAGTAAATACATGCTAATTATTTTCACAATTTTCTAATTTTATGACAGCAATATTTAAAATTGATCCCTAATTTTGAGCCTTTGCCTCCTGTTATTTTTGGCTTTGTCCAGATTCCTTGTGCTTAGAAGTACGAAAACTGAAATTACCTTATGAATTTTGAAGATCTATGCTCTAATGTATTTAATTCTGTCTTTGTTTTATGTCATACTGTGTGATCCATAGGTCACATTGTCGCCAAACCTTGATTGACAAACTTCATTGTCTCCAATTATTATAATATTAACAAGGCTATAAGGCTTCAAACACTGCATTAAAATATAATCACAACCATTCTTTATTTCACAAAATAGTTGATGTTTGCTGTTTTGTACAATAAAAAAAAACAGGTTTATCACCTAGTCTATTTCCTACCTCAGGAACGTGTGGAAAAAATCTTTCAGTTGGTGTCTTGGTTGTAATTTAGGACCATAGCCTTTTCAAAGTTCTTATCATTAAAAGGTCCCAAGTTACTACTATTTTCACTCATTTTGTTTGCCTGAGTCATGGCACAAACTTTGTGCTCCACTCTCGGATAATTTCATCCCTTATCATGTTTAATATTTTTAAGGGATAACCACTCTTCAGAAATATGTTAAATAGAACTTCACGCTCTTTCAAAAACATTTCATAATTCAATATTATCCTGGCCCATCTAACAGACTGTCCTTTAACTAGACTCTTTTTTTGTATGTATGGGATGGTTACTCGTACAGTGAAGGTAGGAATTAGAGAATGTCAGTTTATTGTATATAATTGAAGTAAACGTTTTAGTAGTTTTGTTCTTAATGAAAGCCACTTCTAGAAAGTATATTTCTTTTTTTTTTTTTTTTTTTTTTGGTTAAAATGATGACTGAATTTCAAAACAGGTGTGGTAGTAAAGATATTCTATAAATTCTTTTAGCTTTTCACTTGTCCTCTTCTATAAGATACAAATGTCACCTAAGAATCTGGTTTAGGAAGTCCAGCAGTTAACATATAGGGAGTTAAAAATATATTTCTGCTCCCAGACTCATAGGATCAAGTTAGCATATATCGGGTACAAGCTACAGCCTGCTTTTGCTGGTAGAATTGCCCTTTGGAGTAGAGGAAATTGTTCTTAAGGATAAGCTCTATAAATTCAATCTGGTATCATTGGCAGAAAGAAATTGGATTCCAGACACAGCCTCCTTGATATTTTCTAACCACAAAGTGTGAAAGATGACAGCAAACAGATCAATAACACTGATAGTTATGAATTCTAGGTCCTCTGTGTATAAATCTTTTCCAAGTTTGTCAAGTAAATACCGTGAGTTTCTTAACATATATGAGTACTCGGTAGAATGTTTTGAGTTTTCTGTCTATATAAGTGACCAGTGGGTAAGTTTTGGAGCCTTCTGTTGCTACAATTGGCCTACATGGAGGGTCAGAAATGCTTTTATGGGTCTTTGGTATTCCAAAAATAGTTAGAATTTTGGGGTGTTCTACCTTTAGAAAGTCATACGGTGGCACTGTTATTGCCCCATTATAGTTAATCAAGTAAAAATAAGTCAATTTTCCTACAGACAATATTAATTTCATTTCAAGAGACTGGAGAATATTGGTTTGAATTCATAAGGATACTGAACCTCTGACTGTTATAGTCCATGGAGGCCATAATTGCCAGTCTCCAACCTTTAAGTACCATCAATCATAGGGATTTGTTATTAGCCAGTTCATTTAACATTTCCGTTTCATTTTTCTTGAAGTTATAACAACTGTGGGTTTTGTGGGCTTTATTGTATTCATGTAAGTCTTTTTCAGACATTTTTTTCATACAAGCTAACCACAGAATGAAGTTGGGGGTTGTAAATATTTTTAACTCATCTTGTTCCTAAGTCTACTTCTGGTACTCTCGTTGAAAATAAAGCTGAATTTCAATTTTGTAATGTATAGATTTGAGTTAATAAAGGCATCGGTAAGATTCAACCTACTAGATGGAATAAAGGTGAAGCTCTTTTTTAAATAAGTTAAAATGTCTCTCTTCTATGTTTAATCAACTATAATTAAATATTTTGTAATCATTGAAAGTGTTTAAAATTCCATTATGAGAGTTTACAATACTTTTAATGGTATTAGTAGTACCATGTTCCCCCTGTAGCCTATCTTCATTCTTCTTCTTCTTCTTAGCCCTCTTCTGTTGGATAACCTTTGTTGGTGAAATTCTCCATTCCTTGCTGAAATGGGTTGTTTGTTGTTTGAGAAGTCATATGATTGGCTAATCACTGGGAACATCTGGGGAGAATGTATTCCAAAGGGTCAGCAGGGTGGAATGTACCTATGGACTGTTCCATATTTTTCTCAGATCTTTTGTCAGTGGCAGTTGTTTTGTTAGGGTTATATTGTACTTCCTGTGAGCCACCAGTAAGTACACTTAGGTTAATGTTTTGGGTATGTAAGGTGGTTTTCAAAGTCTTCATTATCATATTCTTGTTTGTGAATTTTTTTTTATTTTATCACATTCAGTCTTACTAAAAATTTCACTAAATGTATCTTTCCAGACTTCAGATAATAGGTCCTGCATGATGAAGTTGTTTAGGAGGATGATTTTTTTTGATTTTTAGTTTTACAGTTATGACAGACAGACCACAATATGTTCTTAAACCTTCAGGCATAATGCCACAATCCATAGTGTTAGAGAACAAGGTGGACCAAGACAGAAGTATAACCACTGGTATTGCTCCATCAGGAGGTCACTTACAACCTGAATAAGGGTTATTTTAGTGGAGGGCTTAGATCTAAAGTTTACAAAGTGTAGATCATCTTGTGTACTATTTTGCTAATTTTGGAATGCAGTCAGCATACTGCATGTACTACATATGATTTATGCATGTCTTGATTATTCTTTAACTAAGTAAGTAATCTGTGAGTAATGAAGTAGCCTTTCCTGCATTAATGTGCTCAGCATATGCAAAAATATAGCACGTTGAACATTCCTTCTGCATTAGGCTCATTTATTATAACAGTATTCAGCTTGTCATTTTTGGTATGCATCAAATGTTATGTCTGCAAGTCATAAGAAGTGTGTTTCTGTATGACTCAGAATATCCAATAATAGGCATTATCTTGAAGCTAAAAGGGGGATTTTCAATTGATTCCAATGGGAAGCATGCTAGTGCCACTTGTTTATTTTTCAAACCACAATAATTTATACATGAATATTTATTAATCCATAGGTTATGTTTCACTTTTAATTACATCAATTGCTTTTCTGAATATTTTACTTACGTGACAGGGATATTTAACATCTACACAAACTACTATTAGAACAAGCAAATGAGATATTAATGTTGTATTTAAACCAAAAGGCAACATTTTGTGATTCCAGCACCCCTTCATGCAGCTGTTTAGTCTTAGAATAGAGATTTTTACATCCCTTCTAGTGCTAATACCAATGCGGCATTGAGCATTCTGTATCTGTCAATAATTGACCTTCAGAATAAGAACCCTGAGCTTGCCCATATAATTGCAGGTGATTTCAGTCAAGCTGACATGCAATCCATATTACCCCATTACCATCAACATGTGAACTTTGCAACATGAGGGGTGTACACTCTGGATAAGGTGTACACAAATGTAAAACTGGCCTACAAAGCAGTTCCTTATCCACAGCTGGGCAACTCAGGCCATCTGGCCATCATGCTGCTTCCTGCATACACACCACTGCTGAAAAGGGGCAAACCTACAACCAAACAAGTAAGGATATGGCCTGAGGGAGCAGTCTTGGCACTGCAGAACTTCTTCAACTGTACGAACTGGTCGATGTTTAAAGAGGCAACTGTAAATAACCACCATATTGACCTGGAGGAGTATACAGTATCTGTAATGGCCTACATTTCAAAATGTGTTGATGATGTAGCAGTCATCAAGTGTATCATCATGTGTGCTAATCAGAAACCCGGGCTATCTGGTGAAGTATATGAGCTCCTAAAGGCATGAAATGCTGCATTTAAATCAAAAGACAAGGATGCCCTAAGAGTGGCCAGAGCAAATCTAAGTAGAAGTGTAAAGGAGGCTAAGAGGACCTATGGGTGTAAAATTCAGGGATACTTCTCTGGCCAAAGGGACTACAGACTTCTCTGGCAAGGCATTCAAGCCATAACTGACTGCAGGCCTTCATCCTCCCCATGTGATGACAACACAAACTTTCTGAACAAAGTAAACACAAACTTCAATAAAAATAAAAGACTCAAATGCAAAATAATAAAATAAAAACACAAACTTCAGCAGATTTGATATGGACAACAACACTGTGCCAAATAAGCTCCCCGTAACAGGGTAAGGAGGTGCTGTGTATAAGAACATCTGATGCTCTGAAGACTGAGAGGCAAGTAAACCCAAGAAAAGTAGCTGGTCCTGATAGTATTATGTGAGGGGTTCTAAGAGACTGTGCTACCCAACTGTTCTCTTTGCTTACAGATATATTCAACACATCCCTGCAACTAGCCATTGTACCCAGCTGCTTCAAAATACGACAATCATTTCCTTACCCAAAATATCACAACCGACAAGCCTACATGATTACTAGCCAGGTGCTCTTACATCAACAGTAATCAAGTGTTTTGAGTGGTTGATCGAGAAGCATATCTCTTCAAGCCTACCTGCAACACTGGATACATTACAGTTTGCTTATAGATCTAATCGTTGCACAGCTGATACAATAGGTTTAGCACTTCATGAAACCTTGGTACATCTAGAGAACAAGAATTTCTATGTCAGAATGCTGTTCATTGATATTCGTTTGGCCTGTCATCCCCCAAAATCTGATAATGAAGTTGATCCAGCTGGACATCAACACCTCCCTATGTAACTGGATACTGGACTTTGTCAAAAACAGACCAAAAAAGTATGTCTGGGAAATAACCATTCAATCAGTATTACATTGAGCACAGGTGTCCTTCAGGACTGCGTCCTGAGTCCTCTGCTGTTCACCTTGTTGACGCATGACTGCATGGTCAAGCATGAATCCAACAAAATTGTCAAGTTCTTGGATGATACCGCTGTCGTAGGTCTTGTCAGAAATGGTGTGGAAACAGCCTACAGGGATATAGTGGAGCATCTTATAGGCTGGTGTGACAGCAACAATGTGGCCTTAAATGTAAACAAGACCAAAGAATTAATAGTGGACTTCAGGAGGACTCAGGAGATACATCAACCTCTGGAAATTAAGGGGGTGGCAGTGGAAAGAGTCAAAAACACCATGCTCCTGGGGGTGCACATCTCAGATCACCTATCCTGGTCGACTCATGCTAGCCACACAGTGAAGAAGGCACAACAACGTCTGACTTCCTATGGAAACTGAGAAAGGCAAACCCATCTCAGTCCATCCTCAAAGCCTTCTACAGGGGGACCATTGAGAGCATTCTCTCAAATAACATCGTAGTTTAGTATGGTAACTGCAAAGCATCTGACCGCAAAGCCCTCCTGAGGGTAGTGAGGACAGGGGAAAAAGTCATTAGTTCCTCACTCCTATCCATGGATGATCTGCACGAGACGCAGTGTGTGGGAAGGGATATGAAGATAATCAGCGATCCCACAAACCCTGCCTAAGGCATGTACTTCTGCCTTTCCTCAGGCAGGCAATATCGCAGCTTACACTGCAAAACATTTAAGCAGAACAGGAGCTTCTTCTCTCTATCCAAAAGGCTGCTGAACTTGAATGGCAGGCATGACAGTGAATAATCAGATCACTATGCCACTTGCTATGAAGTATCATTTATAGTAATCACTCTGGCAAATTGCTTCAATAACTGCTACAGTTAGCCTGATTTCTTATGCTATTACCCAATAATCAGGAGTGAGTCACCACACCATACATGTGCAATATGAACCTCAGACTATATCATACTACAACTGATGAAGTGCAATATTCTAAGCAATCACAATGTAAAGTCATAGTCTTGCAATACCTACTAATATAATAGTCTGTCTTCCTGTCTAATTGTGCTAATATATTGTGTTGTTAATATTTTAATTCTTTCTGTATGTGCATTAGTCTTACTGTCATTCAAACTATGTGTTCATTATTATGTCTTGCATGGGGATCAATGCAACGTAATTTCATTCAGCTTGCACTGCTGTGTATATCTGATTGACGATAAGATTTATTTTGACTTTTTAAAATAAATGCTTGTCTCAAGGCCTAGTAGGAAAAGATCTGACAACCTTATGATGACAGAGTCAAAGACAACTGTATAATCTCTTGAAACACTGGCATTTATATTTGCGTAGGTCACAGAACTACTTAATAAAATTAGCATTCTTGCATGGCATAAAGATTAAGGTCTTTACCTTACAGACACAATGAAGAGGGTTTGAGTCTAACCTCTGGTTACTGGCTAAGCTTGTAAAAGTCTGTAGACTAGTAGCCTAGAATTTACTTATGAAGCAGGAAGCTACAATGTTTTTTTTTTTTTTTTTGCATTTAATCATACAGATATGCAGAACTGAGGTAGATAGGGAAAGTATATGGAGTGGTAAATAAAATATCTCCCTACATTATTGTCACTCTGTTACAACTTTGGCATGGGATTTAAACAGTGATTGCATAGTTGCCTTACTTGAGTTAGTTGTCTCAGACTATCTCGGGTTCTGATGATAGTCCACTGTTTTCCTATAGCTTTTAGTGGTGAGTGCAGTGGTCTATTCAGTCATTTGTTTACAAAGCCCTTAATTTACCCAGTTGTTATTGGAATGTGTTTGTCCTAAATGGCACTGAAGATAGCTGTGAGCGAAGAATGAGAGTTTAATTCTGTTTTTGAGTGGATGCGATAAGCATCATGTGTAGACGTGATAGAAAGTGAGTAAGATCAAGCTTAGGGTTGCCCATCTGCCTATCTACAAGCCTTAACCGTGAAGTTCACACGAATGGGACCTGCTGTACAGAACAACTGAGCCAGGAAATGCGCTACAGTAAACTCTGATAATACAAAAAAAGTGTGTATCTACCCAGGTAAGGTGGCTGTAATTAAAAAGTTACACATTTATAGTGTTTATTCTAAATGCTGCTTGCATTTCAGTGCCACTGCTAATGCAGCCTGCAGCTACCATTTTCTCTCAAAACACTGTGTACCCCTCTTCTTTTATCAAGGTAGTAGCCGTGTGTGTCAGCTCTTTATAAGCAGTGATCTCACAGGATGGAGGTATAGCGCTAATAATAAGATCGGGAAATTTAGCTCTGTCTAACTGCAATAAAGCACAACATATTCTAGAACTATGTAAATGGCATAGAGCAAGCACGCTACAACAGGGGCATTAAGTTAGTATGTGAAACATAACATAATAAAGTGTATAATATAATATAATATAATATAATATAATATAATATAATATAATATAATGAAATCTAGATTTCAGCTGAAATAATAAGCAGCAGTTATGATTATACAAGCTACACCTACTGTAAGACATGAATGATAGAACAATAATTCATACGTTAGTACTAAGCTAACTGCCCTTGCAAGCCTAGCCAATTATCCCTTGTGAGACTCAAACCCTGCACCTTGTGCTTGTAAGGCAAGCACCTTAACCATTAGGCCACCCTCCCAACTCAGGCAGTAGGTAGTATACTGATGTTTATGAACCTGTAAGGACAGTTAAGACAACTTAGACATTTGGTTTTCCATTGGCTTCCCTACCCTCGGTTGACTTGTGAACTAGACGAGGCTGCGACATGCTGAGTATGCATCCTTAACATGCAACTCAACAATGAGTGTTTTTTCTATTGGGAATACTACTGCCGCAGTATCTATTACTGCACTGGAATTATTCTGTTTTTGGGGAATTTTCAATTATTGTCATAGTAAGTATACACACCAAGGGGATATGATGTCAAAGGCCCCCATGCTTACAGTGTAGGGAATGCTCCTTAATAATAAAAAAAAAATAGAACCACAGTCCTCCACACCAGTTAGTGAATGTAGGCTTGTTCATGGTCATCTAAAGGGAGGAGGACTGAGTTCTGTGTCCTACTTACCACTTAAGTAATTTCATGCTTACTGCAAGGTGAAAATGGTGATGTAATAATTGACTGTGATATGGACTCTTGTAGCATATGTTTTCTAATACATTGCAAACACAGACTCTCATTTGTTCTTATAGGATCTTTATATAATTCATAAGAGTTACCTTGTGAAACCTCCCTGGCCTATGCAGTTCTAAGGCTGATGCTTTTCATTTAAAAGGACATAGCTAGGTGTCTTGTGTTGGTAAATGTTTGGCTGTTGTAGACTGTTAAGTTGTGTGTCTTTCAGAAAAAAACTTCTTTATTTACTGCTAATTTACTTATCTCAACCATTTGACTCTAAGTAACATTTTTCTTAATACAGGATGGATACATATTTATATTTAAGATATGAATTAATGGCCACCATTTTCCTATAAATAGATATGACATATGTATGCTTACCAACAGCCTTGGAAATAATGTTGTTGTTGTCTTTCAGCTTTTCCCGGTTAGGGGTCACCACAGCAAAACTCCGGTCTGCTAATGATTGGCAGTAGATTTTCACGAACGCCGAGGTGCCAGCTCGATGTTCAACCTTCAACTAAGGCATGCCCATTTACGCATGTCTTTCGAATGCCCACCCATCCGTGGAGAGGACATGCAGACTCCACACAGAAGGCACTCCCGGCACTCTAGCCGGGAATCGAACGGGAGAACCTTTTGCTGTGAGGCAACAACGCTACCGCTGCACCACCGTGGATCCTAACAGCCTTGGAAATAATAACAATATATAATAAATTCATTTTATTACTATCATTAATAAATTTGAACCTTAAAAAGTTAATGAAGAATTCAGAAAATTGCAATCAAACTTTTCTCATCTCACTCTCAAATAAAAAAAGAAAATTCAATAAAATGAAAATACATTTTGATATATTGAAATAGTAGATGATTGCGTTCATATAATTTTTACAATTGTGCCATCTCAGTATTGATATAGCTTGGGGGCTGGGTCTATATTGTATAATCGAAAAGTCAGTTCAGCAAATGGCACTTACATTGAAAATGCCATTCATCGAATTTGCTCTTGTGGGGATTGTGCCCCCCACATCCCCCCACTAATATATATATATATATATATATATATATATATATATATATATATATATATATATATACCAACTCCGAGATCACACGACAGTGAAGAAAGGTCAATTTTTCCGATAGTCACTGTCCTGCAATCTCAGTATGAACAGTTTACTGAACATTTTTTTCAATGTAAGTGCCGTTCGCTGAACTGACTTTTCGATTACATAATATAGACTCTTGGGAGCCATGGTGATTCCCAAAGCTTTAAATTAAAAATGTATATTCAAGCAGTCACATAATGACGTGATCTCCTTGTTTGTACATTTAAAACACTCGGAAAAATACTCTGTAAACCAGTTTGTAGCAACTCCAGTGACCAGAATGTCACTAACACAAAAAATGCTTGCTTCAACTTTAAAATTAAATCCCCGGAATTTAAAACAAATGACTTAATATTCCCCTCCACCATTTTCAATTTGTGTTCATTTAAAATTGCAAAGGTTTGTTTTCAAACTCCTGGCTAATGACTAGGCCAAAATGGAAGTCTAAGGTCTGATTTGTGTATTTTTGATATACCAAACAGAATCAAAATATAGGGATGATTAACATCTAAGCATTTGCCAAGTTTCTTGGAAATCATGTCACTGTCCATTAAATATGAACTAAATATTTCACTCTCAATATAAGCATTAATAATAGAAGCCTGAACTGTTTCTTGATAGATACTATCATTGTTTTGAAACAAAGTATTTCATCTTCATATTCGTCAGTCTCTATCATGACTTGTTCATCTTCATAATTGTCAGACTGATGTTATTCCTTAAGGACTATACTATATCACTTTCTGGTTTTGACAATTAAATTTCTTATGACAAGTAGGTGTGACTAATACCCTTCTGATATCCAATTCCCATGTAGTTTCAAAACTAGAAATGGGATCCAGGAGGGGTGTTGTACAACCGGAAGGATTCTTTAAAATAAAATATTCATTACCAAGCTCATTATCAACAAACATGCTAAATTAATTTTCTTGGTAAACAATTTCAGAGAAAAAATATCATCTACCAATGATACCCTTTTATTGTTCAATAAATTTCTTTAACCATTATTGAGAGTATAAGAAAAAAAGTTACATTTTATAGCATCAGAATTAACAGCATATAAGTATTTATTGCACCACAAAATGTTCAAAAATACTTCAAACTCACTTTTGGGGATGTCAGGGGTTGACAAGTATCCTCATGTAAACAGTAGAATGCATGCACACTCCTGAGTACTAAAGAGACAAAAAGGCACACAAACTGCACTCAGCACAGTGCACTATGCAACCATGTACACATACATGTCTAATGCATGTGCGTGGAAAAATAATACACAAAAAAGAAGTTTGGACATAGAATGTCATTATTAAAAAAGTTGCAATTTTTTTTCTTTCTTTCTTCTTTTTGATAATAACATTATACAATAGCAACAATTCACCCCTGTTTGTGGGTAATTCTGGTTTACTGATGGCTGGCTTATTTGCCTTTGTGATTAAGTCACTCCGCCTGTAAGTGAAGCCAGTATTATCCTCACTCACTCATCGAGTATTGCTAAAGGATAAAACAAGGAAATGAACAAGTTTAAATTACTCAAATAATTCTCTGCATCACAGAAAGACAATCGTAGGCTATGTCATAAGAAGACCTGTCCCAGAACTGACACCTTATTGTCTCAGATTCTTTTTATTTGCTTATTTTGTAGTGTAAGACATGTCCTGTTCTACACAAAGACCATAGGAAAATGTACAAAACAGCTCTCCTGGTGAGGGAAGGGGTAAGCTCTCCAAGAAATAATTTGGTGGGAGGTGGAAGCTACTAGAAATGTCTATCAGCCAACAACTGCTATGTTGTGCATAATTAAAGTAATCCCCCTATGATCTGTTACATACTTTCATTATTTTTAACCCTTACAGAACATTTTCATTAAAAATTGAGAGTCTGTATTAATTACTGATGTGTAGCTTAATGGAGAATTATTTAGAATTTGAAAGAAGTTCCCTCCTATTTTGTAACAGTTGCTTGGTGGTGTGATTTATTTTACAGAACTGCATTTTAAATGGGTGTGGATATATACGTGTATGTCTACAGCATGTGTGTCTGTAGCATCTGTGTTCATATATTTATATGTACAACTGTGCATGCTTGTATGAATGTGTCTATATGTGAGTGTTCTTATTTCATGTTTATATGTGTATGTGTGAGTGTATTTGTTCATTGTGTATGCATGTGTGCATATGTATGTATATGTGTGCATATGCATGCATGTGTATCTGTGATATTTTCACACGTGTATGTTTATGTGCAAGTGTGTGTGTGTGTGTGTGTGTGTGTGTGTGTGTGTGTGTATTTGTGCTTTGTACATCTGTATATGTGTTTTGTGTGTGTGTGTATGCATTGTGTATGTTTGCATGTGCATGTACACATGTTTGTATTATTTATGTATGTGTTTGTGTGTGTCCATGAGTGTGTGAGTGCATGTGCATTAGTGACTAACTAAAGAATTGGTGGTCTGGTTTAGATTACAGAAATACAGCTGTAAGTTTTAGCCTAAGTGTTAAAGAAAGACATTTATGGACGCATGCCCCAGGGAGTAACCATTTGAAATGTCGGGGCTCACTAGAGCAAAACCTGAAATATGGAGACTGAATGGACAAAAGATCGAACTTATACATGCTAAGTCCGAGATGTTTCATTGGTTATCCACCAAGTTGCTAAAATCAGTTCAGTCAAAGTACACGCAAATGACATATATATATATATATATATATATATATATATATATATATATATATATAGGGTCTATATTGCGATGTCGAATGCACAGGAGTCTGAACATCGTAATATCGAACCCATATGTTCGAACTGTGAAAATAGCGAAGCCATGGAAAAAAATTGGTGGGCCGTTTTCGCAGCTATGCTATTTCCTCCACTGTGCGATCTCGGAATTGGTATATTTAAGTAGGGGGGTGTGGGAGGCACAGCTGTTCTGTGTTGTCGTACTTCTTGCATTTCGAACTTCCTGGTTCGATATTACTTCTTTCGAATTCTTGTGCATTCGATGACGTAATATAGACCCATATATATGTATGTATGTATATATATATATATATATATATATATATATATATATATATATATATATATATATATATATATATTCTTCTTCTTCTTTTGGCTGCTCCTGTTAGGGGTCGCCACAGCAGATCAACTGTTTCCATTTCTTCCTGTCCTCTGCATTTTGCTCTGTCACATCAACCATCTGCATGTCCTCTCTCACCACATCCATAAACCTTATCTTAGGCCTCCCTCTTTTCCTGTTAGCTGGCAGCTTCATCCTTAGCATCTTTTTCCCAATATACTCTGCATCCCTCATCAACACATGTCCAAACCAATGTAATCATGCCTCTCTAGCTTTGTCTCCAAACCTTCCAACCTGGGCTGACCCTCTAATATACTTATTCCTAATCCTGTCCATCCTCATCACACCCAGTGCAAATCTTAACATCTTCAACTCTGCCACGTCAAGCTCTGACTCCTGCCTTTTTGTCAATGCCACTGTCTCCAACCCATATAACATAGCTTTTCACAAAATGCCTTGTATATGTTATACAACTCTATACAATACTTTTTAATTGTTTTACTAACTGATTTACAGTATAGAATCTCAATGTGTTTCACTGGACCTTTTTAAACATGGACGTTTTTTATCATATGATTTCTTCTAAACATGTGACTTTTTAATCATGTGATTTTGAAATGCTATATACACTCATCCATACAATTCACCTGCCATTTGCCTGATGAAGCCCACTGGGTGAAAGTGTTTTTACACACTTGCATTTGGACCCTGAGTTTTTAGCATTTGCATGCACATTGACTGAATGGTTCCAGGTACATCTTTTTTTACTATTATTTGGGTCAAAATAAAATTGATTGTTCACTATTACAAACCAATCAATAAATGAAAATTTTGGAGGAGAAAATCCATGTCAAATAGTAAGTAATGTGTATGACAATTTTCAGCTAATAGGTTGTCTTCTCTGTTAATTAGGTGTCATGCAAGTTTTTTTTTTTCAGTTTAAGTGAAGGAAAAGCACTCACGACAGTCTGCGGGAACCTGGTCATTTGATAAATAGTAATGTTATATTCATTCTTATCTTCTCATTTAATCTGACTGAGTTTGTTTGGCAGTAATCTGCTTTGGTGCTTGTGCTTTGGGTTGTGTCCCTATTCTCATTTGAAATGTGTTTTTTTTTTCATGGTTAATTTAATGTTTATTTAACCAACTTGGAGATGTAAATTATAAAAGGTTGCTGCTGATGCTCCACTATAAAAGTTTTTCCTGTGTGGTTCTTTATTTTTGTGAGTTCACATCTGTCTTGTAAGAAAGTAAATTTTATTTTAATTCTAACAAGAGCATTAAACATACATACCCACTCATGTGGACACGAGCACATACATGCACATGCATACACATATGCAGACACCTGCACACGCGCAAGCACACACACACACACACACACACACACACACACACACACACACACACACACGTAAACAGCTAGTCATAAACCGATGTGTCATAAATTTACACGAGAATTGAATTGACATTTGTACTAACTATCAAACTGTTAGAGTAGTCCTGATGAGAAATATTGTATAAAGTGCTTGTTACTCTTCAGTTGTGTTTATAAAAATGAAAAAGTAATTGATGTCTCTGCCCCCCCCCCACACACACACATACTTGACATAATCAAGTTTGGCTTGTCCTTTTTAAATCACTAGGTGTCCATCTAGCCCTTTGCCCCTCCATTTCTGCCTTCGGTATCTTTTGGTACCGGTGAATGTTGAGTATTATAACAGACGTACTAGTTGAGGAGCCAACAGCATTTGAGCAGCAGATGTACGCACTTTATTTCTTTATTTAGAGTCTAGTGATGTGTTATATGACAATGAGGTCATTATACTTTTGACTGTGTGTACAGTCCCTGCAGCTGATAATCACTGTACTGGAAACAGACAGAGTAGTGTATAACTAACTGAATGAAATGCAGATAGCTTCCTGCAGCTGGAGTTGTACAGGCCACATGCCACTATTTTTAACTGTCTCTATAAATGATCTTTTATCATCAGCATTATGCAGAATTCTCACTGTGATATTTGGTGTACTTTTATCTAATTAGATTTCACTGCATCCGTATCTCTCAACTGGGAATTATCTAGGAAAGTTAAGTTTTCCATGCTATCCTTCTTAGCTATGTCAGTCAATTTTATGTAGTATGTTTGCATACACAAAGGGATTTCTGTTTCTTCAAAACAAATAGATGTTGTTACTTACCTCTGAAACCTAGTAGTTGAGTACTGTTTGCATATCAAAGCTGTTAGGTAATTTGTCTTATAGTTTAAATGCTAATTGCTATTTTTTTTTGTTTTAACAGTAATTGCTCTTTTTAGACATAATGCTGATTGTTTGCTTGCAAAACATGCTCCATTAATGATCACTATCTGTGCAACCATTTTGCATGTCATCTTTATCTTTTATCTACTGGATTCTCGTGGACTGAGCTTGAAATGGTTGGTCCACTGGGATCAGAGCTCTAGCTATCAGAAAATAAAAATTCAAGAGGAGAAAACGGGAAAATATATGTGCAAGCTCTTTTGGTATATGTATCTGTGATTGTGTCTCTCAATTTAAGTAGTATTATAACATGAATGAAATGTACATTGTACTCTCAATTAAGGCTAAAATAGTGTTAAGAAATTAAAAATAAAATAACTAAATAAAATAAAGATCAGTTTTTTAAACTATAATGCTAGACATTTAAACAAAGCTTTACCAAAAGCCCATATTCTAAATAAAATTATACCTTCCTGGGTAGATGGCACTGGGCAATATTAGACATTCCAGAGACAATGAGGCCCTCTACCTGTGGCATCAGTTTTCAGGATACCTGTGAGTTATATGGCATTGCCAAATGTAATACATCTTACTGTATATTGGTATTTATATAGAAAATCATTTTGTATAAAAAATGCTACATAGAGAATGCTCACTTACAGTAGCAAATAATAGCTAAGGATTTTTCTTAGCCTCTACTCCATCAATGTACATATCACTCATGTTAAAATAACTTCTCTGTTTTCTGCATCCTGAAGGGTATTTTTTAACACAACAAGATATCATGTGTTGTATTTCTGGATTTGTAGAACAGCTGCCCCTGTTAGTGATGGGTATTAGTATCACCAAAGGATCTCTGATCAATCCAGTAATTATCTCAGTACTTCAGATAGGAGCCTGATTCCCAATCTGTATATATCTCTTGCCTCAGGTTAATTTTCAGTCTCTTCCATTATAATATTATCATCTGGCAATTTTTTTTTTTGCCTCTAAAAGTACTCTTCTCTGATTAGGGTAGCCTCTGTACTCTGTCTCTTTCTGTTCTACATCATCATCATCTTCTTTCGGCTGTTCCCGTTAGGGGTTGCCACAGTGGATCACCTGTTTCCATTTCTTCCTGTCTTCTGCATCTTGCTTTGTCACACCAACCACCTGCATGTCCTCTCTCACCACATCCATAAAACTTATCTTAGGCCTTCCTCTTTTCCTGTTACCTGATAGCTTCATCCTTAGCATCTTTTTCCCAATATACTCAGCATCACTCCTCAGCACATGTCCAAACCAACGTAATATTGCCTCTCTGGCTTTGTCTCCAAACCTTCCAACCTGGGCTGACTTTCTAATATACTTATTCCTAATCCTGTCCACCCTCGTCACACCCAGTGCAAATCTTAACATCTTTAACACTGCCACATCCAGCTCAAACTCCTGCTTTTTTGTCAATGCCACTGCCTCCAAACCATATAACATAGCTGGTCTCACTACTCTCTTGTAGACCTTCCCTTTCACTCTTACAGGTACTCGTCTGTCATAAATCACTCCTGACACTCTTCTCCACCCACTCCATCCTGCCTATACTCTCTTCTTCACCTCTCTTCCACACTCACCATTACTCTGAACTGTTGATCCCAAGTATTTAAACTAATCCACCTTCGCCACCTCTACTCCTTGCATCCTCACCATTCCTCTATCCTCCCTCTCATTCACACACATATATTCTGTCTTAGTCCTGCTGAACTTCATTTCTCTTCTCTCTAGAGCATATCTCCATCTCTCCAGGGTCTCTTCCACCTGTTCCCTACTCTCACTACATATGCAGTAAAAAGTGGTCATTTAGATCTCCATCTTGTTTCTTAGCTGGTTTAAAGATCCTAAAATATACACCATAGCTCTCTTATCTCATGTTAATAATCCTTCCACATTATCTATATATACCGTATATAAAGAATTTGTGCTTACTTTCCCTACTCCCCTAACTGTTTGCTCATCCTTATTGACTTTGACTTCCGTATCAATTTCCTCATATAATTCCTGACTGTCAAATACCCTCATCTCCCCCATGGGACTTTTTAATAATCTTATGTCCACTTTTCTTTTTTATAGCTTATTTTAACATCTCCAGTCATGCAAGCTTGTAACTCCATTCCCTGGTCTCTTAATCCAGCCTTCAGCTGTTTCATCTCTGTTTAATTTCTCCAAGTCTTTTGGGTTTCTAATAACATGATGGGAATGGACTCCATTCACAAGTCAAAGTATGATTAAAGTTCATGAAATTAGTATTGTTTCAGTCTTTGATGTTAGCTGAAAATACTCTTTACAGCACCCAGAATGTGCCCAGAACTGACTCCTTCTGCAATTCATACAGAGTTACTTGTATTGGCAACATATCTAAACATGACTTATGAGACCCATTACTCATACTACTATTCAAACTGTCTGGGTATCCTTCTTCCACATTGTCCACGTTTCTGCCTGCAAATCCTGGTATTTTATTACCTTGCATTTCTTTGTACATAAGACACTGTAATCACTGGGTGTAGCAATTTCAATGATCAGTGCTACTTTTTTCTGCTTTTCATGGACTACTATATCTGTTTTTCTCACATCTAGTTTTTGAACTGCTGGTAATGGGTGATCCGATATGATATAAACTTCATCATTTTCTATAATGCACTGTTGATCAACTTTCCAATGCTTAACTTCAGTATTATAATGTTTGCACAATCTCCAGTGCAACTGTCTTGCCACATTATTATGCCTTTCAGTATACAGGCTCTCTGCCATTAGTGTATCGCACCCAACAACAAGATTTGTGATTGTTTCCAATTCTGTTTACAAAACCTGCAGTAGTCTGTTTCACTGACATGTTCAATGGGCTTTGTAAGCCAGTGTGCACATAGTCCACTCCTGTGAGCCACCGATATTAAACTTTCATTTTTTTATTTAAATTCACCTCTCCTTAACCATTCCTGCATCAGATCCTGATTGATATGAGGTTATTCCAGGAGTTTTCTGTACTTGCAACTATATTTATGGCTTTTCCACATTTCTTTCCATCTCATATGATTCTTATACTTAATTCAGTTGCTGCCTGATTTTTGTCTGCTTCTGGTATGATTTCTATTCCCACTTGACACTGATATGCTTCAGTTAAACTAAGCAAGGAAGTCATTGTTCTACTCATGTTTTAAAACGTTCACTATGTTTGTATCTTGTGAGGTCAGCAGATATGTATGTGGTCCTGTGATTGCAGATGTATACATGTAATCAGTTTGGAGGAGGCCCATATATATAATATGTAATACTGATATACACTGATTTTTCTAAATCATTTGATAAGCATGAAGCATTTTTTCTTGTTTTTTCTGTCCAACTGATCCAATACCTTTTGGAGCCAGTCAGTCACTCCAAAACTGTAAGCTAGAACAGGAAGCACAAATTGATTTATAGCTTAGACTTTGTTCTTAGATGTCAGGGCTGTTTTCAGTATTCATTTTCATCTTCTGGAATATTCCTTACTAGGTTTTATCACATTTTCATGTTTTATTGTTGATTCTTCATCAGTTCCCAAATATCTATACACTCCCTCTTGCTCAAGTTCTTTTATATCACATTCTTGTCCCAAACTGATGTTTTCTTGGTGCTGCAGCTTTCCTGATGTAAAGGTTGCTTTTGCACATTTATCAAGACCAAATGACATTCTTATATCATCTGAGAAAGTTTTGACCACTTGCAGTTGTGCTTTCAGTTCCTCATCTAATGAACTATACAGTTTTAAATCATCCACAAAAAGATGAGAAGACTACACTTTGTTGTTGTCTGGGAGCCAAATTGTAAACATGACCTAATCTGTTAAATAGACAACTTAATGGGTTAGGGGCAAGACAAAAGAACAGGGTTATAGGGATGCACCCTAGAGTGTCGCTTTTTTAATTTTTATCCCTGGGATAATAATTTGCCCTTTATCATGGCTTAACTGCAAAGTGGTTTGCCACTGTTTTATGGTCACTGTAATGTAATCAATCAATGTAGGGTGTATCTTATACATTTATAAGCACTCCTTTATCCATGAATGTGGGATGCTGTCAAATGTCTTTTAGTAGTCTATCTATGCCATACTTAAATTCTTCCCTTTTTTACAATTCTCCATTATGAGTTTATTTAACAATAAATGATCCTTTGTTCCATAAAACTTTTTTAGCTACCTTTTTGTTTTATAGCCATGATTGAGTTTTCTTCTAAATGACTATAAACTCTGTCGGCATCAATTCCATTGTATAGTTTATATGTCATCGGAAGGCAAATTATTGTTTTATAGTTTTTAGGGTAGCTTGCAGGTTCACTCTTAAGGAGGAGTATCATTTTTCCTGTTATTAACAAGGTTGGTGGCTGTTCAAGTTGCACATATAAATAGTTCTTACTCAGGGCTAAATCTTCCTATAAAAATGTTAATGTTTTTAGCAAGAAGTTATGTACTGCCTGGGGTTTTCCATTTAGGAGCTTTTCTTAATTTTGTTTCAGTTTCTCTGGCCATTACTTCATTCCATTTCATATCATGTACATTTGAACTTCTTACTGTTTCTTTTACTTCTTCTATCCATTCAGCATTTTTGTCATGTTCATCAGGATCTTCATTGATATATCTCCAAAATGTGTCTATTTCTTTTTTTTTGATGGTATTTCTATTTCTTGTGCCTTATTTCCCAGTTCTTTATAAAACTTTTTT